>NC_050522.1:27063950-27065826 GCF_002922805.2 Oryzias melastigma
TGCTCCCACATCACTCACCTGTTCCACATGGGCCTCATCGCCCTGATGGGCTACACCGCCGTCACCGAGGACGACGAGGACGAAGTGCGGGACAAGTGGGCCAAGAGGGTGCTGGACATCCAGGACAAGATGGAGGAGGTGCTGAGTCAGTGCTCCTCCTCCTGAGCCGGGAGGGGCGGTTCTGTGGGGTGGAGGTTCAAACGAGCCGTGTGATCGGAGCTGGAACCGCCGGACTCGACCGGAACCGCCGGACTCGACCGGAACCCGCTGGAGCTTCAAAGACCAACTGTACAATCCGTCACATAAGCGAAGAAGCTCCGCCCCCAAACCATCAGAATCGTGGAAGTTCTGCCGAGTTCACGATGACCCCCCTGTACAAACATATCTATGCATGCTCTAAATAGTGGATGATGGTGAACTAAATCTTCTTCTGTGGTTTCAGATTCTATAGACGATCTCTTCAGACCAAATATTTACGTGTGGTGAAACGTTCTGTTTGATTTTATTTTTCTACTTTCCTTTTTTGAGCAACATGTTAAAACCTGGGCTTAATTCTGAATAAAGTGATGAATGTCTGTGGAATTTTTAAGGTGGAACTTCCTCAGGAAAGAGGGCGTGTCTTAGAAATGCTGTCCAGTGAGTAGAGATCGTAACCAACCATGAACCTCCCGCCGCAGGTGACCGTCACGTGGAGTCATCAGGATGTTTGGTCTTCAGGAGAAGTCGTCCGGCTCGTTTTTAGGATCAGATTTGATCTGGTTGATTCAGACTGAAGACAAAACTCAACAAACAGGATCACTTTCAGTCTGTGCTAAAAGAGATAGTAGTACACATTAAATGTACTATCTGTAACTTTGAGTCTGAAGAAGTATTCAGTCTACTCCCTGAACTTCCTCTGTACTACAGTATACTGTATATACTACAAGTGTACTTCATAAATAAGCTGAAGTTACTTTATCCGAGGGAACTTCGAGAGAAGTTTATGACCTAAAGTAGTGATGCGTTCACGGTCCTGGTGAAGTCTGTAAAACTGAACATTGTTCTCATCAGAACTTCAACACGGTTCAATTCACTGCAGTCTGTGCGTGTGCACGCGTGAGCGTGCGACCCAGCCTCGGACAGTCACCTGTCCAGGTGTGTCCTGCCTCCTCCTCACATCCGGGATGACCTCTGACCCCCCAGAGGATCCGGAAGTGACTGCAGGAGCGTGTTTGTGTGGTTCGGGCCGCCTGACCCGCCCGGTATCGGAGGTTCTGACGTTAGTCAGCTGATTGGTAAGGTTCGGGCCGGACTGGGTCCGCGGAGCGCTCAGCAGCGAGTCCCGTTCACCGCCGGAGCCCCGCGGTGTCCCTCCGCCGCCGCAGCTAGTCCCGCCCTTCGGCCCCGCCGCGCCTCCAATTCCAGGCCTGCTGCGGCTCCAGCGACCCCGAGGCGGCTCCCGGTCCAGCCCGGACACAGAGCGGACCCCGCCCGGTACCGTACACCGGGGAAGCCGGAAGGAGCGCGCTCGGTCCGTTTGCGGTGAGTTTCAGCTTCTCGCAGGGCGGAAAAGCGGGCGTGCGGACGGTAGCATCCCGGCTACGAACGCCGACTGTCCGGCGAAAGTTCGGCCCAATCCCCGGGGAGGACACCGGGCGGTTCGGACGCTTTGAGCCGCAGAAAATCTCCGAAAAACAACTTATTTTAATCAGTTTAGTGGAGTTTCCGGGGCGTGGCTTTCCTTTGAACTCCACGGTGACGCGGCTCTTCTGTGGATCACTCAGCTGTCAATCAAACGGGATCGATTCTGAGGCAAAAGTCACAAATATTTATGATCCACAGCAGTAAATAATATGTATAAAGTTCACAAACATTTAAACCTTTAAAGATTTTAGAT
>NC_050522.1:27065926-27067354 GCF_002922805.2 Oryzias melastigma
AATGCATGGGCCGACACCCCGCAACTATGTCCGTGACCCTAACCCCTAATTAGGGTCGGCTAGGTTCTAAAACGCCGAGATTGGTGCTCCCGCGACCAGTATCTCGTATGACCCCGGTTTCGCCCCTTTCCCAACGTTTTAAAAATCGGGCACCCTCGGCTCCGAAAACGG
Organism: Oryzias melastigma; assembly: GCF_002922805.2. Lineage (NCBI taxonomy): Eukaryota > Metazoa > Chordata > Actinopteri > Beloniformes > Adrianichthyidae > Oryzias > Oryzias melastigma. The sequence goes on from NC_050522.1 coordinate 27,066,098, forward strand.
CTTATTTTTCTGATGAAAAGGCAAAAGGAACCAACTCTCTAGCACTTTCCTGAAAAAACCCAAAAAGGTGCAATACCAAAACCCACCCGCAGCGGGCGCTGTGTTAGGGGTAAAAACCCGGTTTCTCCTTAAGAAACCCCTGAAGAAGACCCGATATCTGTCGGGCCCTTTCAGCATGAAAAGGGTTTTTTTGGCCAAATTAGCCCTTTCCCCGCCCCTGGGGCTCCCTGCTCGGGCACAGGCGCCGCCAGGCCCCTGGGGGACCCTTCCGGGAGAACCAGGACCCCCTCCAGCCACACAGTACCCAGGGAATGAGCCTCCCTCCTGGGGGAGACCTCCAGGAAGCCTCAGGAGCCTAAGTGTTGAGCTCCAGGAGACCCCTTGGAGCCTAAGTCTGGAGCCCAGGCTTGGCTCACCCTCCCTGGGTACCAGATCTGGGGCTCAGCCTCTAAGTCCGGAGCTCCAGGAACCCCCTTGGAGCCTAAATCTTTTGCCCAGGCTTGCCTCACCCTCCCTGGGATCCAGAACTGGAGCTCAGCCTCTAAGTCTGGATCCAGGAGAACCAGAAGCCCTCCAACCACACTAAAACCCCAATACGAGATTCGGGGTCCGTTCATTTCGGATACGGCAGTGATGGGTATGGTCAAAAAACCCGGTCCTGGGAGGTCTTTTGAGGGGGTTTGAGCCACACACACACCCAGCCAAGAGACACCCTCCTGGGGGGAGAGATCCGGGGGTACCAGACGCTCTCAAGCCCCACAATCCCCCGGATACGAGAAACTGGGCATCCCCGTTCATTTCGGCGACATTGGGTATTTATCAGGAACCGGCCCTGGGAGGTGTTCTGGTGGGGTTTGAGCCACACAAACACCCCCAGACATGAGCCACACCCCTGGTGGAGCCTTCCAGGAGAACCAGGCCACCATCCAGGCTCAGCTACCCCAGAAATGAGCCTCCCTCCTGGGGGAGACCTCCGGGAGAACCAGACCCCCACCCATCCAGCTTCCAGGAGAACCAGGCCACCCTCCAGCCACACTCAACCCCAGGAATGGGCCTCCCTTCTGGGGGAGATGCACAGCTCCACCCCTGGAGGTATTTTGATGGGGCTTATATGCCCCGTGGGTTCTCTCAGGGTTGACTAACAGGCTGCAGTGGGCATTTTTAGAATATCTCCACTTTTGACATGGGAAAATACATTGGAAAATTTTAACACTCTTGTGACAGATCCCTGCCGAGAGATCCTGGGTTCCCCATTCA
>NC_050522.1:27067708-27078940 GCF_002922805.2 Oryzias melastigma
TCATTTCGGATATGACGATGTTGGATTTTTGGCCAAAACCGTCCAGGAAGGTGTTTTTGACGGGGTTTTTTGCCCTGTGGGTACTTTGGGGGCTGACTAACAGGCTCCAGTGGGCATTTTAAGAATATCTCCACTTTTGACATGGGAAAATACATTGGAAAATTTTAACACTCTAGTGACAGATCCGTGTCGAGAGATCCTGGGTTCCCCATTCATTTCGGATACTACGATGTTGGATTTTTGGCTAAAACCGTCCTGGAAGGTGTTTTTGACGGGGTTTAAGCCACACAAACACCCCCAGACATGAGCCACTCTTCTGGGGGAGACTTTCAGAGAACCAGGCTCAGCCTCTAAGTCTGGAGCTCCATCTGGTCCTGGGGAACCTTCCCAGCTAGGTGCTCCATCTGGTCCCTGGGAGCCTTTAGAGCCAGGCGCTCCATGGGGTCCCTGGGAGCCTTTGGAGCCAGGCGCTCCATGGGGTCCCTGGGAACCCATGAAGCTCCAGCCGGGCACTGTAGGCTGAGCATTGCTCCCCGGTCCAGGCATCCCTCCCTGGGATCCAGAACGGGAGCTCAGCCTCTAAGTCTGGAGCTCCAGGAACCCCCTGGAGCCTAAGTCTTTTACCCAGGCTTGGCTCATCCTCTCTGGGATCCAGAACTGGAGCTCACCCCCTAAGCCTGGAGGTCCAGGCACCCCCCTGGAGCCAGAGTTTTTTACCCGCCCTAAGGTCTCTCTCCCTGGGATCCAGGCCTGGAGGTCACCCCCCTGACTCTGGAGCTCCATCCATCCACCCCCCAGCCTCCCTGTAAATATATGTAACACCAGTCTTATTATAAATGTCCCAAGATTAAAAAAAAACTTGTATTGAGGAGGATGTCAAGTTTAAAAATGCATTAAAAAAACATTCACTAGGGAGTAAGCTGTCCAGGACACCTGTGAGCATGATATATGTGCTAGAACAGCATGTGTGATGAACTGTAATACCACCGCCGGCAAATAGATGGCGATGTTGTCTTGTAAGACGTGGTGGAGTTGGAGATTAAAACGTTGACTGATTGATCTGAAGAAGCAGCGGGGCTGCTAGCACTCGGAAATACACAACAACATCGATTTATAACTTTACAAACGTCATGCTAAAACATTAAAGCCAGACTTACATTTAAATGTAAACCTCTGAGCTTCAGAGCTTCACCCGCGTGAAGAAAAGCGCTTCTCCATCGCGCAGTACTGGCGCTAGTTAGCTTGGCGAGATTAACCCCTTAAAACAACCATGTCAGATCATCCTACTCTTTAAAATGCAACAACAGTTGGAAGGGAAGGGGATAATTCAGATTCAGCCCAATACGATGGAAATAATCGTGTTTGTATGTTTACCTTTGCTGGATTTCAGGCTGGCTTGTCTGCAAACGTCGCCTCAGGTTTTCTTGTGTTTTTGCCTGTGATGGTCGCTCCACACAACGTACATGTCTTGTTGAGGGACGCGTTAAATATAAAATGTGTCCATATATGTACTTTTCTTTTTCTACCTGAAGTAGACATTTTTCACCTATATCACAGACACAATTCAATGAAATAACGTGTTCCCGGGCGGGCTGCAGGGTTCCGTGTTCTGATTGGATCGCTCTGCATTGGCTCCCGCCCTCCTCCACCAGCAGTCATTATGATTGGATGTCGTCATCGAAGAGCATTTTCATTTCGTTATTATTCGTTGACGAAAAAGTCTGTCAATTTAGTTAAAGTTTTCGTGTCTAAGCGGGAGTTTTTGTTTCGTTTTCGTTTCTTTTTCATTGAATGAATAATGTCGTTGAAGAAGACGATGACGAAAATTTTTCGTCAACGAAATTAACACTGGTAAAAAATCCCCCTAACCTCCCTAACCTCGCCCAAAAACTGTTCTAAAGTTGAGCGCGCATTCCGAACTAAGTCTAAAACTCCCTAACCTCCCTAACCTCCCTAACCTAGCCCAAAAACTGTTCTAAAGTTGAGTGCGCATTCCAAACTAAGTCTAAATCAATACATGCAACACTTTAATACTTCTACTAATGATTCAAGCATAATGTACATCAGCACAAACAAACAATGCATGACCACATATTCTTTTTTTTAATAAAAGCGGCAGGTACAAAAAGGGCAGAAGGACGAGGCATCATGTCAGCAAGACAACACACCTGTTTATAAATAAAAATAAAAAAAGACAGAAACACAAAAAAATGACAGGCCTAGAGGAAAAAGAGTGCAGCTAAGCCTTTGGAACTGGTCTACGTCACAGTCAGTGAGACAGACTGTCAGTCAGTCAGTCAGTCAGTCAGTCAGTCAGTCAGTCAGTCAGTCAGACAGACAGTCAGTCAATCAGACAGACACACTCAGTCAGTGAGACAGACACACAGTCAGTCAATCAGACAGACACACTCAGTCAGTGAGACAGACAGACACACAGTCAGTCAATCAGACAGACACACTCAGTCAGTGAGACAGACAGACATCAGCTCAGACTAACCTCAGGGGCTCCTACACGCCGCTCACTCCTACTCCCAGATTGACCTTTTTAAACTCCCTCTATGTAGGCTCGCGCGTAAGTGCAGCTTCGGCGCCAGAGCTGCTGTTCAGCCTGCGCGTGAGGCTGCAGCGTTCTCTCCTTCTTAGAACGAGTGTAACTAAATTGGTGGATAGTGTACATGGGAGCACATCTACTTATATTATAGTCCAGATTTATTTCTTGAACCTGCTTTTGGAATTTTTTTAATCCGTGCAGTACAAGCTAGGAAATTTTCCGCCCGAAAATTGCAGTTCACAAAACCACTCATCAGCTTTAAAAAATAGTTAGTTGTCGTCTAATTTTTCCACTAGTCGATTACTGTTGATTTATCCTACATCTCCTGTAATTTTCATGAGAAAAAAACAATTAGCAGATCTGTTTTTTAATTTGCAATCCTCCGTGTCAAAGAATTTAATGCTGGAACGGAAGGTCACGTGACCGAATCTAGCAAGCTGATTGGCTGCAAGCGATGTGTACAGGCATACAGGAGCAAATTTCTGTATGCTTATATGATAATATTGACATTAATATTGATTTAATACTAACTTTGAGACTTAATTCTTGTACTTCGCTTGATTAGCTTTCCAACGATACCCTCTTTTCGTGGATTGGACAAATAATGAGAAAGTTACGACAATTTAAAAACTCTAATCTTTGTTTCTGGCCACAAAAATGTCACTGTTAAGCTGTTTATTTAGGAATAAAATTATCCTATACTTTTGATCACTTAACGTGCCATAACTTTCTTATTCTTTGAGCTATCTTAATGATCTTTATACCGTTGGAATGATCTCTTTCAGCTCTTTCCAGTGATATAAATATCAGAGCAATCAACCTAATTTGAAAGTTTTTGTCACATACCTACTCTATGGGCCTGAACGCAAGCAGAAAAGCACAGAACACTGGTCAGACATGGCCGCTAGAGGGAGCTTAAGTCACACAAACAGGCCGCAGAGCTGGCCTCACAGAAACAGCTACACAGTCCAGCCAAACAGCTCCAAAGTGAAGCCAAACAGCTCCAAAGTCGAGTCAAACGGCTTCAACCCAACAGCAGCCGGCTAGTTCGCCTTCAAAGGGCGTCCCTACACCACAGTACATGGATAAACATTTGCACCTAAAATGGCCGACGCACTGCGCAGCAGGCCTTTCACCCGCGAGGCTACATTCAGTCACACGCACGGACCTGAGTTGGGCTTCAAACGCAGCTCAAAGGGGTTCAGAACTACAACTTAAGAAGAACTTACCAAATGAAAAGCTTTTCCTGCTCCTGGTGCTCCGTGCTCCTCTCCTGCAGCGATGATCAGCTCCGTTGTCTGCATGTGGGAAGCGTGCTGAACGGGACAAAGGAAGGTAGGAGGGACCTGCCGTTCCAAAATAAAGGCTGCGACTTCCTGTGGCAAGAAGAGCAGCACTTTTTGCTCATGAAAATGAAACCAGCGCATTTTGACGGATGGAAAAATTACCGGGGGGAGCGGCAATAGGGCCGGATTGGACCGTGGGCTCGTTTGCGCGAAAAACCCACGGGGTTTGGGTGGAAAAATTCGGGTTTGCAAAACACCTTTTTATTCCTATAAAATCGAGCGAACACACAAAGAGGCTGCAAAAAATCACTAAGGTAGCCCAGACACAGACTCATCCAACGCACTAGTCGCTGGCACTACACAATGCCCCGGTTCGGATGGGGAAAATTCGGAAGCTCACCTTGTTTGAAAATGGCGCCGGCATTCCTCGCCAGCCGGTCACAACGAAACCACGAGCTTCCCGCGGCTCAAACTTGCACCGTGGCTAGACAGCAAGCCCAGCTGACGGAGCCGACCCGAGTCGGCGTCAAACAACGAGCGGAAGTACCTCGTCACAAGGGGGCGGCGGCAGGTCACGTGATCCTGCCTCTCTGACAGGACCCGGAAGCATGGGAGCCTTGCGCCCCGCGTTTCGGCTCATAACTCCAGAACGAGAGGGAATTTCCGGATGAAACTTTCACGAAATCTAGGCAGGGATATCCCCGACCGAACCGAGCCGTTGTTTGGGCCCGATTCGTCCGGGAAATACGTTTCGAAGTGTTTCATAGCAACCAAAACACAAGTTTAGCCCAATCAAATCCACAGCGGCCCTTGCAGGGCTTCAAAAAAACACAGTTGGTAGACACAGAGGGAGCTAACTAGACCCTGGAGGTGTTTTGATGAAAAACGGACAGATAGATGGGGGGAAAAAAGAGCGCATCTGGGAAAAGCAATGTGCTAGATTCGATCACAGTTCTCCAGGGTGAAGGCCAGCCGTCATACCGCTGCGCTAAGGACTGCGCTCAGAAGTCAATATAAAGTTTTCAACTTTCCCAAAATGAAACCAAAAGTCGCATGTTCGAGCCCCGACTGAGACGTGTCAGATTTCGGGCGTTTTGTGTAACTTGGCTTTTATAACCCAATTCTGCCTTTCGGAAAATGTTCAGACCTGGTAGCACAAGATTAAATGATATCATATCATTTTATTGACAGAAATAACTTTTATTACTGTCTTGTTCTCTGTAATTTTGAATTGCCTTTTATTGTACAGCTACTGGACACTCCAGATTTAATTAGCTTTTAACATATATATATATATATATATATATATATATATATATCAGTGGCGGGCCGTGCATTTCCCACCTAGGCCTTCAGTAGTGCTCCATCTGAATCAATCCAACCCTCATTAACTATTTTATGGCAATAAAACTTCTACTGCAGGTACAGCTGCCACACACACACACCAAAAGCATAAAAAATAACCTGATAAAATTTCAATATTATGTAGGGATATAGTAAAATTTTACTCACCAAAAATCCAGATTATTTAAACACAAAATCCATCCTTTCTATCCTCAAGATTATTTCAATCACTCTGTCGTGCAGAATCCGTGCGTTTCGCAGATAGAAAGTGTTCCGTGGCTGTGATAAGCTGGAAAAGGCTGCATGCGGGAAATGTTCTGGTATTCCTGAAGCCTCTCGTGGTCCAGGAGGGAGACAAACATCAGTTTTTGTGATCTTGAAATCTGGTCTGTGTCTGGAAAATAATATTGTCGGTAGTGCGCGCGAGGATTTTGCGCTGCAGCTCTTCGTGCACTCGGAGCGCCCGCGGTGCATTCAGGGACCTCGTAGATTTCCTCGTATCAGCTTCTCTCCTGCTAAACGGTGTCATGGAACTCCTTTATCCGTGCCAGACAAAACTGTGCTATAACTTTACCCAAAAATCGGACGATGAGACCAGCAATGTGATCGGCTCGCTTTCCACTGGTAACATCTTCAAACCTGACACGCCGCTCCTCGACACCTGTGTCCGTCACATAACGCAGAACCAGAGCGAGCTGCGCTGCGTTACTCGCGTCTGTCGTCTCATCCACCATAACAGACACAAACAGGGCTTTAATAACTTCCCTTCTGATCTCCTCCGATCGCACTGATCAGGTTGTTTTGTCCACCAAACACGTAATTAGTGGACAGGTGGAAGTGTAAATCTGTGTCACTCTCCGTGATGACTTTCCTCTGTTTGTGGATCCAGCGCTTTCACCGCGCCCCCGAAATGAAGGTACCGCTAGGAGTTAGGACTGAAAGTGGCGTTCGAATCCTTCTCCCGGTTGTGACAGGCTTGCTAGCTTCAGAGTTGCCCGACTTTGCTTAACAATGTCTAGCTTTTCTTGAAAAGTCCGTCTGGAAAATGGCTTTGGCAGTAAAGCTATTAAATCCACTCGATACATTTGCTGGTGCAGCTCACTGAGTCGCTACAGATGCAGTTTGCTAGCTCAAAGCGCGTGAAAATGCTGACGTTTCCGTGCGCCTGCTAGAGGGCCTAGGTGTCGCCTACTCCAAATCTGATTGGTTGAAGCAACAGTTTGGTCGACAATTATTTTATGCTACAGGGCCCGCAGAACTGATTGTGAAGGCCTCCGGGCAGATTTCTTTGACCCTAGCAACAAATGGTGCTGCAATGTGATTGGTTAATGCTTGAATGGGAAAATACACGTCTGGAAGCAGCACGACCAGGGGGACAGCAATGAAAGGACGAAGACAGAGCATTTGGAATTATAGAATACGTATTCACGGAAATAAATAATGATTAATATCAGTCTGTGATTCAGATATTTTTAGGCCAGCAGAGAAGGCCTTGCAGGCCCTGACGGCCCGCCACTGATATATATATAATTTATACATTTTTATTGTACTGGTGTTTTAACTTATTTCTGTCATCATGGCTAGAGGACCACTGATGAAAACTAGCCTTTTAGCTAATTCTAGCTTTTTTTTTAAACTATGTAGTTTGTATTGTTTAACCATGTGGTTTTCTTTTAAATTGCATTGTCCCCTTGCAAACAAATACATACAAATAGCATTTTTTTAAAAATAAGAAATACAATTCAAATAATCAAGTGCTCATTTAAAAATTCAAAATATCTTTAATGCACATACATTTTTCACAGACATGACAAAAATGTTCTAAATGGCAACCATAAATAAGAGTTTTTATCCAAAAATGTAATAATTATATTTGAACAAAATTAGAGCTGTCAGGCGATTAAAATTCTTAATCGCGATTAATCGCGTTTTGTCCAGAGTGTTAGGTTAGTGAGAGTCCTGGACCCAAAAGCAGGCGGGAGACAGAGAAGAGTTAGGTAAAAGTTTAATGCAGTATGTTGGACGGTGATACTCTGGAGTCCGATCTGGTTTGCGTGGAGCAGTGGATGGTGGTACTCTGGAGTCCGAGCTGGTTTGCGTGGAGCAGTGGATGGCGATGATCTGGAGTCTGGGCCGGTTAACTTGGAGCCGTGGATGGTGGTGACATCTGGAGATGCAACGGAGAGATGATGAGCTTGAGGAACAACGAAAACTACACATAGACTGTGGCCTAATTCGTAGTAGGAGTCAGTATACTCTACCACATGAAGCAGACGGACTGACGGCGACTGAAGGTCATGGTGGGTAGATGAAGGCTCCAGGCTGATGAGGTGATAGGATGCAGGTGAGCAGGAAACCAGGGGCGTGGAGGAACCCGACAGGACCCCCCCCTCAAGGGACGCCACCTGGCGGCCGAAACCGGTCAGGGTGCCGGTGACGAAAATCCCGCACCAGGTGCTGAGTGCATCGCGCTTGTTGAAGGACCCTCAGGAAGCGGAGGAGGAGACCAAGAAGGGCCAGGTTGAGGGGCGGGAGCTGACAGACTGCTGACCTGTGCCGAGGAGGACTTTGAAGAGGTTGGGAAGGTTCTTACTGGCTCCAAAGTGGGCACAGTAATGTCTTCTCAATCATCAGGTTCATGGAAGCTTCAATCTCCATGTCAGTTGTGTCTGACTCCTCAACAGCCTTTCGGTAATCTTGGAGAGCTCCACCCCCAAAAGTTCACCTGTAAAAGCAAAGCAATCAGTAGAAGGAAAATAAAATGTAAGTTCTTTTCAAAAAAAGTGTGCATACCTGTGTACTTTCTGGGCTCATTATAGGGAACAACTTCCTTGCCAAGGACCTCCCCAGACAAACTGTTTGCAGCATGAGGCAGAAGATGGTTGTACGAGCATGGCTGCTGCTCGTCTATCGTGGCTGCAACAGCGCGGTCTTCATTCCATCTGGCCAGCCCGTCTAATAAGTAAGCCTGGAAGAAGACATCACTTGCCAGGGTGCCTGTAAAATCCAAGCAAAAAAAACATACATGTTTCCATGCATCAATAAATCTAGCTTTTAATATAATTTACAATATTATTTACACTATTATAGCATTTTTTGTGTGTTAAACAGATATAAAATAACAACTTACCAGAGATGAACCTATTCAGGTGAAGGTGAAAGGATTCAAGGGATGTTGAACATCTGGCACAGCGGTATGTGGGCAAACGATGCTCGCCTTTCAGGATTGTTCCTGTCCTGGTGTAGAGCTGAATGCCAGGGGGATCCTGGATGCAGGCCACATGTTTTGCCTGGGATGCCGTGATTTCATGCGTGCTGAGTTGATCAGTGGCACCCCCAAAGTGTTGCGACCATTGTCCCCGTCAAAAGCTTGGATGAGGTTTCTGATAAGAGCCAGAGTCTCCTGAGAGCAGCGTGTAGTTCGCCTGCAGTGCAATGCTAACTCGCTATGGCTAATGGACCTCAGGACATCAGCTTCTGATGGATTTATAAGATTGCCAGCCAGTTCTGAGCGTTTGGCTATCTTCAGAGCTGTCAGATCCTCCTCATCCCACATGAAGAGACAATGGCTGAGGCGACTCATAAAGGAAGCGTATAGCTCAGGGGTCGGCAACCTGCAGCTCCGGAGCCGCATGCGGCTCTTTAAGCACTGCCCTGCGGCTCATTGGCGCTTTTTCAAAAATGTTTGAAAATGAAAAAAAAATGTTGGAAGGAAATATATTTTTTGTTTTAATACGGTTTCTGTTGGAGGACAAACATGACACAAACATCCTTTACGTTTTCCAGTTGTTGTGAGATGAGTGTAGGTGCTTCCACGCCGGCTGAGTCAGCGCGCAATCAAGCGCACACCCTCAATGAAAAGTCAATGCAAACATGCGCACACCAGACTTCCTGGCCCATGCGTCTGGAGCGCACGTGAGCGCACGTTGCTACGCGGGTTTTGAAGTCGGGTCGCGAGCTCCACGTGCAAATCGACACGCATTGAGCGCGCGCTGAATCTTCAATCCGGTTCAAGATTTCCACGCACAGCCGCAGCAGCTCAGAGCTGTGACCAATCAAGGAGCCGGATTTGGGAGCTGCTTGTGGGCGGAGTCTGCTTCAAAGCACAGAAGTGCCAAACGTGATCACGAAGGAGAAATGAATCATTACGGTTTGTGTCCGGTCAGGTTAATATGACACCAAGATGAGATGAGCGCTAATGAACAGTAGAAGAAGAATAGAAGAAGAATCTCCTCCCGCCACTGCGTGCGTGACCACGCTGCTCCGGTGTGGATATCACCTGCTGAGCGCGACCGATGTGCAGGTCTCACACATCGGCCGCGTGCGGTGCGTGGAGATTCTCCTTCGATTGTATTTTTGCTGTTCATTAGCGCTCATCTGCATCTACAACAGGGAGAACCTAAAGTAAAAGTGTTGAAAATCCCCCAAATCTTTCAAAAGACTTTTGTTTTCACAACTCTGTCCTTTTGTCTGACTTAAAAACTCACGCGCACTCCAGACTTGGAGGCCAGGAATTCTGGTGTGCGCGCGTATATCCTTTGTGCTCTCCTAGGACATACGACAGAACTGTTTGTGTGAGTACATAAAAGTGGGGTCATTTTAAAAACCGTTTCCCTAACCAGGACTAGTCCCTGACAAGCGAAAAAGGTAGAGCCCTCGAGAAGCGAAAGGGACCCTTTTAACCCAAAAAATTTTCGTAAGTTTCAGACACCCTCTATCACCCATGGCCACTTGGGGGTGCCAAAAACACCCCCAAAATGTTCATTTCTCTCCGCTGCCACCAGGGGTCGCCAGTTCACCTTGTTAGGTCCTCCCCCGACCACTAGGGGTCCTCTCATGTGCAATTTTGTCTCAGGCCACTAGGGGGCGTGGTTTTCCTGTCACTTCCACCAAAGAGTTTGGGGTCCATTTGACCACATTTTTTTTTTCATGATTGACAGTAGTCAGGTACCAGGTGCACTTCTTCAAACGGTCGCTAGGGGGCGTCCTCTGACACGTTCTCTTCCTCCAATGCTTTTATAGTTACTATGACCCCAATGTTTTTGAGTGTTTTATTTTTATATGTTTATTTATTTAGTAATCAATTTTTTGAAAACCCTAAAAGATACATTCCAGTCACACTTCCTCCCTTGGCCACTGGGGTAACGGTTGCAGGTTGGGGTCTCCCCTCGATCTCTAGGGAGCGGCAATCTACACGTTCACTTCTTCCAACGCTGTCCAATGTCCCATTGACCCCAGAAGACACATTCCAGGCGCAGTATTTCTCGAGCCCACTAGGGGGGGGGAATTCAGTTTTTCCTTGAACCGATAGGGCACGGCGTTTCACTCCTTATCTTCTTTCAATGACTTTTGGGTACTTTTCATTTTGACAGACAAAAAGCTCTAGGGTGCTAATTATGTTTTTATTCACCATCAACACCCCTCCCCCCACCACCACCAGATGATGACAATAATAATAATAATAATAATAATAATAATAATAATAAAAATAATAATCATCATTTTCATTTGAAGCAACTTACTTGTCACTTCAGAAAATTGTACAGATTTACTAAAAAACACCCATGTGTGTGGTACCTTATTTCTGCCTCAAGATGATGCCAACTCCTCCGTTTTTATTTTGTCTGAACTCATCCATTTTATTGTTTTCTTTTGCACTTTTGAACTTTAGACCTTCCGATTTATATTATTTAATATAGCATGTTGCTGTTTTGACCGGGGTCACCTATACCCCACGTAACAGCGCAGTCAATAATAGATATTGCACACCTTGGCGTGTGGAAGGGTTAATAGCAGAAAATGCAAATAATCCAAGATTTCTCTTTAGTACTATAGCCAGGCTGACCAGCAGCCACGGCTCGGTTGAACCACATGTTCCTGCTACTATCAGCTCTGAAGATTTCCTTCAATCCTTTGATAGTAAAATCTCAAATATTAGACAGAAGCTAAATTTGGTTATTCCAACTATCAGCCCAAAGCAGGCAGAAGTCGTAGAAATAAAGGCATCCATAGAAACGTCTGTAACATTAGACTGCTTTACTGCTGTGGACC
>NC_050522.1:27079321-27079574 GCF_002922805.2 Oryzias melastigma
ACAGAAAGGTCCCAGCCGGGATTCGAACCGGGGCCTTCTCGCTGTGAGGCAAGAGCGCTAACCACTTGCGCCACCGTGCAGCCCACTAGTGAATCCATATTAACTATAATAAATACCCCTCTAGAGATTGGTTATGTGTGCCCTGTCTTTTAAATATGTGGTTGTTAAACCTCTTTTGAAAAAACATAGCCTGGATCCTGACATTCTAGCCAACTATAGACCAATATCTAATCTTCCATTCATATCTAAAATC
>NC_050522.1:27082842-27090336 GCF_002922805.2 Oryzias melastigma
CGACGCTTATCTGAACTCTACAACTCCCTACACCGACACCATGGCAGCTCTCCATGATAAGTTTGGGCAACCCCATCAACTCGCCCTATAGAAGATAGCCAGCGTCCTGGAATCCCCAGAGGTCAAGGGTGGAGGACGTTGCTGCATTCCAGAGGTTTGCCCTCCAAATACAATCTCTGGTGGGGCTGCTACAAACACTGGGCCGTGAAGGGGAGGTTGAACTGAACTGTGGTTCACATGTTGCACGTCTCCTCAGCAAGCTTCCCCCTGAACAGCGTGCTGATTTCCGCCGACACCAGTTCAAGCAGGCAGGAACCAGCCACACCTTACTTGACCTGTCAGAGTGGTTACGCTATGAGTCCTGGTGCCAAGGATTTGACAACGAAACCACTCCAAAGACCACCAGAGAGAGGCCAGGAATGAAGAACGAGAACCGTGCAGCCAAACCGAGTGTGATAGTCCTTCACGGTGCTAGCGAGCCAAAGTCAACCCTGCCACCTAAAGATTCCATCAAGGAGAAGTGGAAGAGCAAAGCCTATTGTGCTTACTGTGAGAGAAACGAACATTATCTCAGTCAGTGCAGTGAAGTTGCTAAGCTCTCCAAAGATCAACTAAAGGACTGGATACAAGTCAATAAGCGTTGCTGGCGGTGTGCACGAGCCCACCTTGCTGCTCAGTGCACATTAAAGAAACCTTGCAGTCTGTGCAATGGAAAACACCTCCTGGCGCTCCATGAAATCAATACAAAGTCAGTAAGAGTTCCTCCCGAAGTAGCCAAACAAGAAAGCTGCTTAACCAGCTCTGCTTCCAACACCCTCTACCTAGATCGACCAGGGGCAGGAAGCCGAGTCATGCTGAAAGTGGTTCCCATCCTCATCCATTATGGTGGACGGACACTGAGCGCCTTCGCAATACTGGATGATGGGTCTGAAAGGTCTATGCTGCTACCATCTGCAGCCAAAGCTCTGGGCATTAAAGGGACTCCTGAAGATCTCCCTCTTCGCACTGTCAGGCATGACATCCAGGTCCTGCATGGCTATGCTGTGACCTTTCACATCTCCCCAGTGGCTAAACCTCACACCAGTTACAAGATAGAGCGTGCCTTCACAGCTAGCCGTCTCAGCCTCGCCCAGCATACCTATCCCATCGAACAGCTGCAGAAGAAGTTCAGACACCTACGTGGTCTTCCCATTCCTGCTCTCAGAAATGCAGAACCATTCCTCCTTATCGGTTCTGACCAGCCTCACGTTATCACACCCATTGAGCCTGTCAGACATGGCCCCCCTGGGAGCCCAGCAGCAGTTCACACAAGACTTGGGTGGACCCTCCAAGGCCCAGTTCACCTGACGGGGCGGCCTACCAATGCAGTGCAATGCTTGTTTACCTCAACCCCACCAAAGCTGGAAGAGCTTTACAAGCATGTAGAAAAGCTCTGGCAAATGGACACCGTGCCGTACCGCCCTGAAAAGGAAGTGGTTCATTCCAAACAGGACCAGCAGGCTGTGGCCATGCTTGAAGCCAAGACAATCCGCACAGAGGTAAATGGCATCAACAGGTACGCCACCCCACTGCTGCGTCACCCAGATATGCCACTGTTAGCTGCGCCAAAGGACTCTGTCTTAGCCCTGCTGCGCAGCACAGAGAGACGCCTCCTGAAGAACCCAGAGCAAGCGGAGGTGTACAAAGGTGAGATAAAAGGACTCATAGATACAGGTGCGGTGAAGGAAGTCACCCAAGAAAGCTCCCCCCAAGAGGAGTGGTACATCCCACATCATCTGGTTACCCACAATGGGAAATCCCGACTCGTGTTTAACTGCTCCCATGAGTACCATGGACAGTCCCTGAATCAGTTCCTTCTACCTGGGCCCACCCTCGGGGCTTCATTGCTTGGAGTCCTGTTAAGATTCAGAGAGCACTCCATTGCAGTCAGCGGCGACATCAAGGGGATGTTCCATCAGGTTCGCCTCCTGCCTGAAGATCGGTCCCTCCTCAAGTTCCTGTGGCGAGACTTACGAGTGGATGAACCTCCAAGAGTCTTTGAGTGGCAAGTCCTCCCCTTTGGCACAACATGCAGCCCTTGCTGTGCCACTTACGCTCTTCAACACCTGGTTGCAGAACAGAGCCATCCTGATGAGGACCTGCTTTTACGTTGATAACTGCTTACAAAGTTTGCCCTCATCACAGGAAGCCAAGTCTCTCGTGGATCGTCTAAGAGTCCTCCTAGCATCAGCTGGCTTCGATTTACGCCAGTGGGCCTGCAACGATGCAAGTGTGCTCAGCCACTTACCTCAAGATGCCAGATCTGAGAGCCTGGACCTGTTGCTTGCACAAGATAAATCAGATCCACAAGAATCCACCCTTGGCCTCAGTTGGAACTGGAAAGCAGACACCCTGGGCTACAAGCACAGGCCCATCACCTATGAGACACCAACCCTCAGAAACATCTACAAAGTCCTAGCCTCACAGTACGATCCCCTGGGTTATCTGCTGCCTTACTCAACTCGAGCGAAGCTCATTGTTCGACAGTTATGGAACAAGCAACGTGGCTGGGACGACTCCAACCTGCCCTCCGAACTCATTCAAGCCTGGACCAGTTGGGAAGTTGAGATTTAGTTTTTACCGCTGCTGTCCCTCCCACGCCCTTATGTGCCTGCAAGTACCACCTTTGGAGTTACCACGCACCAAGTCCACATTTTTGCCGATGCATCGGAGCAAGCATACGGAGCTGTGGCCTACCTGCGAACTCAAGACAGCAATGGTGAGGTATACCTGTCTTTCATTCTCGCACGTTCATGCGTGGCTCCTAAACGTGTCCAGTCGATCCCACGTCTGGAACTCTGCGCTGCCCTCACAGCAGCCCAACTAGCTCATGTCCTGGAGAAGGAGATCACCCTGACAGTGACTCAGACGGTGTTGTGGTCTGACTCCACAACAGTTCTAACCTGGCTACAATCCCAGTCCTGTCGCTACAAGGTGTTCGTCGGCGGAAGGGTAGCAGAGATCCAAGAGCACACAAAGAACGGTACCTGGCGCTATGTGGATTCAGCCAACAACCCAGCTGATGACCTGACGAGAGGGAAAACCTTGAGAGCCCTCACAGAGCCTAATAGGTGGTAACAAGGACCTCCTTTCCTTCTCCAAGACCCAGACACTTGGCCGCAGAGACCCAATACAGAGACACAGGAAGACATTACCGAGCTTCGGAAAACTGCCTTCTGTGGTTTGGCAGTTATGTCATCTACCAACCAAAGTGATCCTGTTTACAAGACCTGGCAGGAGTGCATAGAGGCTAAAGTCCTGGACCTTCATGTATCAAGCTCTTCAGATTCCCCCCCGAGCGCTGAAGACTACCGTCAGGCGGAGAACCTCATCCTACAGCAGGCACAACGTGAGTTGTGGACCCAGAGGACTTCAAGCTGTTAACAGCCGGGAAGTCAGTCTACTCTAGCAGCCGCTTACTCCCCCTCTCCCCTGAGCTGGACCAGTCATCAGGCTTAATCAAAGTAGGTGGTCGGCTGCGTTGCTTAGAGGGCTTTGGTGACTTAACGCTGCAGCCGGTTGTCCTAGACCCAACACATTCAGTCACCCTGTTGCTGATCAAGAAGTTCAATCAAGACCTCCAACATCCAGGTCCAGAGAGGGTCTTCGCGGAGTTGCGGAGGTCTTTCTGGATATTACGCGGGCGGGAAGCCATCCGCAAATACCAGCATACCTGTGTGGAATGCCGGCGCTGGAGGGCCCGACCAGCCATCCCCAAATGGCAGATCTGCCAGCTGCCCATCTGAGACTTTTCAAGCCAGCCTTCTATTCCACCGGCGTCGACTGTTTCGGTCCGATGCTGGTGAAAGTGGCCAGACGTCAAGGAAAGCGCTGGGGAATAATCTTCAAGTGCCTGACGACCAGAGCAGTGCACCTGGATCTCCTGAGGAGCATGGACGCAGACGCCTTCCTTATGGCCCTAAGGAGATTCATCGCCAGACGTGGAACACCAGCAGAGATATGGTCCAATCAGGGGACCAACTTCAAAGGTGGGGAGCGTGAACTCAAGGAGGCCTTCACCAGCATGGAACCAGCTCTTCAGCAGCAGCTTGCTCCCCGGAAAATCCAGTTCCACTTCAACCCACCAGCTTCTCCTCACTTCGGTGGAGTGTGGGAGCGGGAGATCCGTTCAGTGAAGACGGCCCTGTACACCTGCGTTGGAGCTTAACCAGTCTACGAGGAGGTTCTTCTCACCGTGCTCCTGGAGGTGGAGTCCATCCTGAACTCCAAACCTCTTGGCTACCTCTCTGCAGACGTGACGGACATCGACCCGGTGACGCCTAACAGTTTCCTGATGGGGCGGCCTGACGGATCGCTGCCTCAGGTGGTCTATCCAGACAATGAGATCCTGAGTCGGAGACGTTGGCGCCATACCCAGGTGCTCGCCGACCACTTCTGGGCAAGATTCATCCGGGAATATCTTCCCACCCTGCAGACTCGGCAGAAGTGCACTCAAAAAAATAACTTGTTCAATCAACATAAAAAAAATATTGAAAGGATTTCCACGAAATTAAATAGTGTTGATTGAACAAAAAGTAGCTTTGTTGGTTCAACGTAATACATTCATGTTCAGTGAATGAAATTTAATTGAGCCAACATGACTTATTTAGTTATGTTAAATGTAACTTAATATTATCTAATTAGGACAACATAGTTAATTCATGCTAATGGCACAATTATAAACATGATCAAGTTTAAACATTTAAAATTAATTTGTCCAACATAATCACTTCTTGTTTAGACAACACATATAAATCATGTGGAAATTCTTTCAATATTATAATTATGTTCAACTAAAGAATAAATATTATGTAAAATGAGCTATATGTTAAAATAAAGACACAGAATAAAGGAGAACAGGAAAGAAACATGTATTTCACTGTGGTAAAATATAACAGTTTCAGTGTAAATAATAAAATAACAAATCTTGAAATCTTGAGTGAGAAAATGGAGGAATTCATTGTTCCAGAGTTTGTACAGGTATACACAGTATTTTATCAGAAGATGTTACAAACTCGTAAACTGTTTTTCAACATTGCAAAATGTTAGAACATTGCAAAATTAACTTGTAAAAAATACAAAAGGCACTTAAAACCAGGTTTGCCAATACAGTTTCTTTTTTTTGTCAGCAGATGACAAGAACAACAGTTTCTTTTTTTTGTCAGCAGATGACAAGAACACTTGCTCCAGCCACTTAACGAGAGAGTGCTGTTTTGAGGACTTGTACTTTATTAGATAACTTGTTGCCATCCAAACCCATTATAATCTTCTGCAGAACCTCAAAAGTGTGTTTCAACTCTTGTGGGTAGCACAGATTTAGAGCATACACAAGACCAAAAAACATTGATATAGCAAGGCTTACACTTCTAATGTCATTCAAGACTGCCACTCCTTCGAAAATAATTCCATCATTCTCTGGTTCATCGCTTGGGTCTGCACCAGCGTGTCGAATGGCAAAGATCCCCAAGACTGTCTCTGCCAGAGCCTCTTCTGAGTTTTCATCACTCTGTAAAACAAAGAGGGGGAAAAGGTTAGATTCTAATAAAATAATAACCAAGTCTAGGATAATAAGTAAATTGTCATTAAAAACTACAGTAAAACAACTAGTGCATGGGGGTAAATTAGGATAACTTCAAAGTAGGACCGAAGTGCATCATGGCTTATGGATCTTTATTAAGGTTAATATGTGCCAAAACATACAAGTGTAAATAATACACACACAAGCTAGAATCACAACACAAGTTTAATTCACACAGACACGTAAAACTGAATGTGAAGTTGCAGGAAATAGTCTACCATTCAAAGTCTACCAGTCAAATCTGGACGTTACTAGCCAAACTTTTCCATGGAAAAATAATATATGTATTTCCAGACAAAATATTTTATTTATTTTGTTTTCAGTTAATGATTAATGTTCCTAAAAAAAACAAAATAAAAACACTAATAATAATGGAAAATGCTTTGTGCCAAAGCCGCAAAGCAGCACAGTTCATGGATGACCTGCTGGACGGTCATGATGTGGTCAACTTTTCTCTTACAGTCTCTTTTTCCAAGATATTTTTAAACAGATCTTGATATAATTTTTAGGGATTAAAAAATAGGACTGTCCCCTTTGAATGCAATTTGGTTCTATAAAAATAAAAACTAAAGATTATTCAAATAATAATTTTAGAGATTTTTTTTCCCCAAGAATGTCAAGCATAGAAAAATCACGTATATTCAAAAATGTGAAACGTTTTGTGTGTTCATGCAGATCAGTGTGTTGTCACAAGGAAAAAAAATTGAACTGCAAAATTTTTAAGATCAAGATTTCAAAACTTAAGGCTTTTAAAGGCCTTATTTTCACATTTTCAAATTCAAGGCTTTTTAAGACCCCGCGGGAACCCTGTGTTTGTGGCAGCCTTACAACCATGTGCCTACATCTCACCCACATCATCTTTACATGTTGCCTTATAATAATGCTCATAATATCCTGACACTAGCAGAAAGCCGGCACAAAAAAAACATGCACAAATATTTTCATCTTACAGGCTCACTGGAATAAATTTCATGATTGGACTAAACAGGTTTTCACCTACAGTCAGCTTTACAACCTGCACATCCTTCCCATCTCTAACCTGGCCTTATCTGAACAGATAATCTTTCTCCCAGTTTCCTTAAACCCATAAAGTATACCTGTAAAGACATCTGTAAAAACATGTACATCTCTCAAAGCCTACCTAATCTAAAAAAAAAAATCCAGGTATCTCAAAAGAAAGTGCAACAAAATATTCAGTTAAGCCTCCCAATTTCTTCTCTTTTTTTGTGTTTTATTAATTTATTTTACAGTAATTTGTGAAGATGAGAACAAGATATAACCAGACCAACATACCTTGTATTCTCTCACCAGCCTCTCTGGATCTTCGTTCATGTAGACACAAAGGGCCTTGAGGATGCATTCACGGCTCACATCTGCGCTGTCAGTCTAAATGTACAAGTTAAGAGAAAAAAATTGAGTGAAAAGAGGCTAAAAATATATTGAATGACCTAGTAGAGATTTTAATAAAAGCAAAAAATATTTACACCCCTTGGCAAATTTTGACATCGTTACTTTCAAAGAAACAGCAGCTTACTGTTAGCAAATTACACATTTTGTTCTTGCAGAACATAATATGAAGTTCAAGAGACATTGTGAAAAAAATATAATATAGTCACATGAGAAAGTTTAGTGACATTAACTTTAATATCTTTAGAGCTATTGGACATCTGTAACCAAATAAGATTCCTGTCCTCTTAAATTTCTTAAAAATGAAAGACTGTTTTAGCATGATTTCATGGTAAGTGTTCATGACTAGCCGATAGAATTATTAGATTTCATGTATGTTTCATTTATGCAATTTAAGCAATTTAAAACATTCAGCATGTCCAGAAATTCATGCTTGTACTTCCAGCATTGTTAAAATTCATGCAAGTTAC
>NC_050522.1:27101673-27136344 GCF_002922805.2 Oryzias melastigma
CTTTTTTCCTGACTCAGGTTTTTTAGGAGTTTTTCCTTAAAGGGAGGGAGGGTCTAAGGGCAGGGATAACCAGTTTATTTAGTCTGTTTAGTTTTTAACTATTGTTCATATTTGAAGCCCAATGAGGCAAATTCCTTTGTGACTTTGGGCTATATAAATACAATTGAATTGAATTGAATTGAATAGAGTGTCCATCCCAAGACTGGAAGGTCAGGAGTTCAAATCCCAAGACTCTAATAATGGGACCTGATTTCTCCCTGCTTGGCCCTCAAGGTTTGGATTTGGGGGGTTTCCTGAGCACAGCTGTGTCTGCAGCTCGCCACTCCGCCAGAAGACGGGTCAAATGTGGAGAACAATTTAAACACAGCTCATAGTCTCAGAACCCCAATGAATATGGCTGAACTTCCAGAAAAATGTGTCAAACCAACTTAAGATTTAACTCGAAGAGAGGGTCATATAACATAAAAAAGAAGATTTAGTAACTTTATCTTTTGGCGGCAAGAGCAAAAAAATAAAATTACATTTGATGTAAAACTTTTTGGAAATACAACAGAACATGCAGAGCGGATCTCTTCATCTTGTAAAAATGCTTGTTACCTGCAGAACATTTTGAAAGTGAAGTTGATAAAATAACTAAATAAAACGTTTCTGAACAGAAGACCCAGTTTGCTGACAGATGACAGAACTTAAGTTCAGAACCGTGTCACGCTCCACATGGTTCTCAATGCAGCCCTCATCTTCATCAGAAGAAGATCCTGAGTAAGAAAGATTTTTATTGGTGGTTCAGGGATCTCTGGTTGTTCTGTACAGGTCTTCTCTGATAGACTTTAAACCAGACACTTTATATGTCCACTCAAACTCTGAGATCTACAGGATCAAGTACAGACTCAATCCTCATTTCCTTTAGTTCTTACAGCTTTCTGTTGTACACTTAAATATCATGGAAATATTTTAAAAATATATCATTTAAATACCACTCCAGATAGATGCTAGAAGCACTGCCGAGCAGGATATGAAACATTCTCCTCCCAAAAGCTCAATGAGGATGTTCCTTTTAGTTTAAATTAAAAAATGATAATAATAATAACTGTTTTCTTCATACTATAATTTACAGTTATTTGTACTGTGACAAATACATTATTCACGTAAATATCACACTGGATAGAAACGAGAAGTAGAATTTCCAGCAAAGTCTGTCTTCTTTAGTTTTACTCTCTCCCTCCAAGTCCTAACGTGAAGTCTCGCGATGTTTCCCGACAGCTCTCTAAACCCGGAAGTGAATGCGGGAAATGTTTAGATCCACCTCACGCTTCTCTCTGACTTTATGTTTGGGCTTTTTGTGTGGAACTCGGCGGCAGAACATTTCCCTTTAACGAGCAGAAGAACTCAGATCAACGATGCGGCGTTTGTGAGACGGTGGACGGGATGTGGACCGGAACCGGACGGACGGAGCGCCGCTGATCGCTGACGGTCCTGTCACCGACGGTCACGGTAAACGGTAACGTTCGTTGCTGTGTTGGTCCGGGAGCCTTTTGTGTTAACGGACATCAGTGTTATTGTTGATCCGATGATAGATTCACAAGAAACACAATAGATCCTTTATGGTCTATAATGGGGGGTCTATTTGACTGCTTTTATCTTTATCGTTTTTATTATTCTGTCATCTCTCTAAACGTCAACAAGTGAAAACACAAAGAATCTCAATTGAAAATTATTAAATCATTAAATGTTCAATAAAAATGAAAACTATTGATGAATATTCTGAAAAACTGAAGACATTTCGCAAACCACTGAATTCAACTTGACCTTTGACATTCAAATGCAGCTGAAGTTTGTGCTGTTTTTGTCATAAAAATACCAGAAACAACAAATTTCCTTCATGATCACACAACAAACCTTCAGCTCAGTTGTGTTAATAACTGTTCATATTCCTCTCAGACACAGTGACGCTGTGTCTCCTTCCTGCTGTTTGTCTCGTTTGTCCACCTGAAGGAAAATTTGCATTTTTGTCTCTTTGTTGGAGTTCCTGTCAGTTTGTGACGATGGTTGTAATCGTTGTGGTTCACACCCCAAATCCAACAGAGTGTCTGCTGTGAGGTTTGTGTGTCACAGCTACAACTGTTCACAACAAACACACAAACATCTCACAACAAACATACAAACATCTCACAACAAACATACAAACATCTCACATCAATCACACACACATCTCACAACAAACACACAAACATCTCACAACAAACACAAACATCTCACAACAAACACCTCACAACAAACACACAGACATCTCACAACAAACACAAAAATCTCACAACAAACACAAACATCTCACAACAAACACAAACATCTCACAACAAACACACAAACATCTCACAACAAACACCTCACAACAAACACAGACATCTCACAACAAACACAAAAATCTCACAACAAACACAAACATCTCACAACAAACACAAACATCTCACAACAAACACACACATCTCACTTTCTACCGTCGTAACGCTGTCGGCCGCGGCCTCTCCGTGCTTGCTCTGCGGTGAATTCCCGCCATGTGACATTATTGATGGTTGAAGTGATTGTTTTACTCCAGAGGACAAGAAGGGAGTCTACAGGTTTTGTGTTGTTGGTTTTACTCATGCAGATATGTGGATGAACATGAGAAATATGAATTCTCTTGAGTTGTAATGGTAGAATAAAACAGCAAACGTTGAAAGTTTCACTAATAAACATTCAGCCTATCAGTTGCTGCGTTTCCATTAATTCTGACATTTTGCAAATTGAAATTTCAATAATAAATTCTCTTAATAGAAACACCACAATTTCGGAAAAAAAACTCGCATTTTTTGAAAAAAAAAACGTTTTTGTCCTTAGAGGAGGTAGTATTTGGGGCGTATCGAAGTAGACATTTTTCACAAAACTGTAAAGGAAACACTTTTTATAAATGAATTCGCTTCTTGGTATGAAGTGTGAGTCCTGAGCGCTGCAGAGCGGGCGCCACGAGACATCCCACGCCATTCACAGCTCTTTATAAATAGGGTATCATACAGAATGGACCAGGTCCTCTGTAAAATCACCAACCAAAGTTTCATCTTCGCCGCACTTTTCAAGCTGGCTGCCTGAATGAGATGCAGACGTCTCCGTTGAGGATGAGAGCGAGAGCCGTGACAAATGTTTACAACCAGAGAAAAATATTTGATTTTTATATATTTATTTACACAGATAAAAAAACAAAGACAAGAAATACATGCAAAATTAAAAATACAAAAGTAAAATCATGTGATGGTGTGTTACAGAAACCCTTTTGGGCTTATTCAAGACGGTAACACACCTCTGTCAAAAAATAAAATTAATTAAAATATGGTAGGTAAACAAAGAGAACTAAATTAACAGTCTAAAACCAAATAACTCTGACATATCAATTCGAAATCAAATTGATTTTATAAATATTAAGTTGGAAAACATTTTTTATTATTATTATTACTTGTATTTAAACAAAATCAAATCCCACTTTTATACCTTGAGATCAAAATCCTCTTTAGTAAGATTGATTCAGGACGGTAATCTGTGAGCATAGTTAGATCAGCAGCTTTGTGTAAAGGAATAACTTTTGCCACCTTTACCTCTGTAGGAACAATCCCTGTCTTCATTGATAATGTCAGTATACGAGTCAGTGGTTTACAAAATGGATTCAGAGGGTCTTTTATCAGAGAAGCATCAAGTCCGTCATGACCCGGGGCGTGTTTTTCACTTGGAGAACAACGTTAGAAACTTCTTTGACATCAGGGAGATCTAAAGAAGCCATGGACGGATAACGATTTTTTATGTAGTCCAGTGGGTTGATGTCTGTGTCATTACTTTTGCTGGAAAGGGTGACTCCGACATTCAGAAAAAAAGTGTTGAAATTACAGACTATTTCACATAGATCAGAAATAATATTTGTACCATTTACAATAGTTGATGGAGATTTTATTGCAGTTTATTTATTTATTCATTTTGAAGTAACTGGTTATTGACTTTCCAGGTTGCTTTTGTGTCATTGATTGATTTGGTAAACTGCTCACTATAATATTTTTTCTTAGTTATTCTTAATAAGTGAATGAATCGCTTTTTGTAGGATTTGTAAATTGCTAAATTCAATGGAGTAGGAGACGAAAATATATTTTTTATACAGATTATTTTTTTTACTCTATCTGATTTTTTTTAGACCTATTGTAAACCAAAGGTTATACTTTTCCCTATCTTTTTTTAATCGGATAAGATGTCAAAGGAAAACATTTGGAAAAACAAGAGCTGACTGTATTGATAAAGGTATTATAGGCTGAATTACAATCTTTCTTATTATAAATGTCTTTAAAAGATGTTTTTTCTAGGATGCTTTTAAATTTCAATTTATTTTGTTAATTAAAGTTTCTATAAGCTTTTGGGGGTTTAGTCTTTTCGACAACACTGTCATATTGCATCATATGAAATGTTGGCAAGTGGTCAGTTATAACTGTAAAAATGAATCCAGATGCTGTTTCGAACTGTAGAGAGTTGAATAGTATGTTGTCGATTAATGTTGCAGATTTATTAGTATTTCATATTGGCTTATCTATCACTGGAAAAAATAATTAGCATGAAGTATATTTACAAACTCGCTTGTTGGAACATGAGTCTCATATTTAAAGAGATTAATATTAAAGTCACCAAGAATATAACATGTTTTATCCTTAATATTTAACTGTCTTAACGGTTGTCTGATATTAAGATTAAATTGATTGATGTTTGTATCTGGAGGTTTGTAAATACAACCTACAATAATATTTTTGGCGTTGTTGGTCTTAATTTCAATAAAAATTGATTCAACATTAATTTCATCTGCTTTTATAGATAGCTCATTTCGTTGTATAAAAAGAAGATTATGTTGGATATAAATTGCAACACCTCCTCCTTTTTGACCTTGTCTGATGGCGTGTACTGAATTATAACTGGGCAATTCACATATACCAGACTTCTGAACATTTTCTGCAAACCAAGTTTCATTAAGTCCAATAACTGAAAAAGAATGTTTTAACGTAGATAAAACATTTTCCTCCGTCAAGTAGCTTCCCAGTGCGATGTGTGCGTTCAATTTCAATATGTTTACTCTCAAGTTTTAATTTCTCACTCAAGATCTTCCTCACTTCATCCTCTGTGTCATTCCATTTCTCATGTCCAGACTCAGGGATTCCCTCAAATATAAAGTTTTTACATCTGGATTTTTTTTTCCATGTCGTCAATTTTATCTTGCATTGTAGGTGAGATTTATTGTGTGACTGTCAGAATAGAGGATCAACCTTTAGTTTGTTTCCAGAAGAAATGAACAGATGAATGAAAATAGAAAAATTTTGTTTTACTTCTCTAACATGAACCGTTCCTGTGATCTTCTCAGACGTATGGCTCAGTGGTGCAGCAGCTGAACACATCACTAACATGTTTCTGAAGACGTCCTTCACCACCCTGGTTGTGGGGGTGTTTGTGGTGTACGTCCTCCACACCTGCTGGGTGATGTATGGAATTGTGTACACCAAACCCTGTGACAGCCCCCAGAAAGACACATGCATCACCCCCTACCTGGCAGGAAACCCCAAACTGCAGGTCGGCGCTGCACAGAGGAAGTCATCTTATAGATTAAAAGTTTGCACGTAAGTTATTATTGTATCACAGTAAACTCCTGATTATTTTCTAGCTGAGCATCTACACTACACTGCAGTCTAACGCCAATGGAGGCCATGCTCTGATCTTCAAGGAGGAGGAGTTTGATGTCAACAGCAAGTTTGAGAGGTGAGTTGCTCACGTTTGATAGGAAATGCTGCTGCTTTCTGAACTTTCATGGAAACCTAACAACTGTTTACTGATCTTTATTCTATATAAACTTCTCTGGTTTGCTTTCCAGGACTGTCAATGTGTCTCTCCCTAAGAAGACCCGGAACAACGGGACTCTCTACGCTCTGGTTTTTGTTCATCAAGCTGGCGTGAGTCCATGGCAGGATCCACGGCAGGTTCACCTGGTGGCTCAGCTCACCACCTACATGGTTCCAAAACCTCCAGAAATATCCCTGATCTCCGGAGAGGATGATGCACAGGTGAAGAATTCAAACTGGAGCTACTCCTCTGCAAATCTGGGATGACTTTCTCCATTTACCGGTGTAGTGTGTGGTTGGCTTCACTGTCTTTATCATCCATGGTAAAGCGTTCGGTAGTTCTGCCAGGCAGCGTTTGCTAGTTCTGCTGGACTCCGGGCGGCGGCGTTCACTAGTTCTGCTGGACTCCGGGCGGCGGCGTTCGCTAGTTCTGCCGGACTCCGGGCGGCGGCGTTCGCTAGTTCTGCCGGGCGGCAGCGTTCGCTAGTTCTGCCGGGCGGCAGCGTTCGCTAGTTCTGCTGGACTCTGGGCGGCAGCGTTCGCTAGTTCTGCTGGACTCTGGGCGGCGGCGTTCGATAGTTCTGCTGGACTCCGGGCGGCAGCGTTCGCTAGTTCTGCTGGACTCTGTGCAGCGGCGTTCGCTAGTTCTGCCGAACTCTGGGCGGCGGCGTTCGCTAGTTCTGCTGGACTCTCGATCCAGCTCCTTGGCCTCTGTAACAGGCTTGCGACCTGGCCAGGTGTTTCCTGCCTTCACCCTGCAGTAAATGGGGTAGTCTCCGGTGACCCCTTTTCTACGCTGTGATCGAGTCACTGAAAATGTCACATGCGTAAAGCTGAGTCCCTGATTGCTTGACCTAGCTCGCTGCACCCAACACTGAAATTGCACCGCAGGACCTCAGATTGCATCTGTCAATTGTCTTAACATTGAGACTCGCCTTTGAATCACGTCAGGCATGAATCCGCCATAACTTAAAGCCTTCTCTGCCCGTCTTTAATGTCTCACAGGATCAAAAACAAGAATCTCAGAATGCAAAGCGGCATGAAGGCAGCGCCACGGCTAAAGGCGATGCCACGTCCTCGCCGGACCGTCCAGTCTCTCACTGGCGTTCCCGCCTGACACTAAACATCGTCAGTGACCACTTCCTGTTTGACCGAGGTTACCTTCCCAGTGACGTACACAGATACCTGAGAGTGTAAGAGCAAGAGAGAGAAAGACCGGAACATTCTTATCATGAGGATCAAGATCGAAGGAATCTGTGCTTCAGATTCCTTTGATCTTATCCTGATCATGAGGATCAAGAGAAGATCAAAGGAATCTGTGTTTCAGATTCCAGACCGGGAAGAAGATGGTGTATCTACCTCTGCTGTTTGTTGATGAGCTCAGCAATCGGGTCAAAGACCTGGTGGTAGGTTTGCACTTTAAATATTTACTGGATCTTATGAATCGCTGCTGATTCACAGTCATCTGACCTTCGTCTTTTATGAATGCAGGAGATCAACAACACTTCCTCGGAGCTTCCTCTGTTCATTTCCTACGACTCCATCTCTCTCGGGAGGCTTCGCTTTTGGATCCACATGCAGGATGCCGTTTACTCTCTGCAGCAGTTTGGTCTGTGAATCTCGGTCACAGTGATGGTCTCATCTGCAGCGGCTGAACCAGAGCTTTTGCTTTGCAGGGTTTACAGAGAAGGATGCAGATGAGATTAAAGGGATTTTTGTGGATACCAACCTCTACTTCCTCGCTCTCACCTTCTTTGTTGCTGCTTTCCATGTGAGTCTGAAGTGTCTATCAATCTCAGTTCATCTTGAAAAACAAACTTTCGCTGGTGTGGACATAATTTTAGTATCAACTACCCCACAGTAGATTCAGCAGTTTCAGAAAATGGAATAAAGGGAGTTTTCAACCATCTATTTTAGATAAAATTATCTTCCTGGTTTTGTGATGAATTTGAATTTTTAGCCACAAAGACATTTTGTGTGGATAAAAGTATTTACCTGATTTCCAATATATTGCATTTTTCTGAGTAGTGGTCAGAAAAATGTGGTCCCAGTGTTCCCTAGGTAAAGTCATATATGTCCCAGGAATGGGTGGACCAAAGGCCAAGTTTCCAAAATGATAATTTTTAAGGAAATTTTTGTATTTAAGTTCCTAATTTTTCTGTCATTTTCAAGTATGTTTTACAGATCTTCTTAGGCTTATATTTTCCATTTTCTCACTTAAACTACACTTGA
The DNA here is from genome assembly GCF_002922805.2 of Oryzias melastigma. Classification (NCBI taxonomy): domain Eukaryota; kingdom Metazoa; phylum Chordata; class Actinopteri; order Beloniformes; family Adrianichthyidae; genus Oryzias; species Oryzias melastigma. The sequence goes on from NC_050522.1 coordinate 27,109,791, forward strand.
AAATAGAATAAAACTACTATAATTTATTGTTTGTTTTCATATTTGGATTTAGATTTTATGATAAATACTTTTTATTGGGTATGTTATATCGGGTGAAAATTACCCAGCAAAAGTGATGGTGTAAGATTTGATAGCGGATGTGTTCGAGGGTTAAAGTTGAACATTCTCCTCAGGAATTGATTTTACAAAGATATTTTTGAAGATAAAATACATCTAACTGATGAGTTTGTTTCCATCTTGTTTCAGCTTCTCTTTGATTTTCTGGCTTTCAAAAATGACATCAGCTTTTGGAAGCAGAAGAAAAGCATGGTGGGAATGTCCAGCAAAGCAGGTNNNNCTAAAGGATTCTGTTCTAAAAGGTTGTAAAGAACTACAGGAACAGGTTTTCCTCTGTCTGCCTTTCTGTGGATCAATCAGATCGTTCTCTGTCATTTCCTTCAGCAGAACGTCTGAGAATCTTTGTTCTAAACTGAATACATCTGTTGATGTTCCTTCCTGCAGTCTTGTGGAGGTGCTTCAGTACCATCGTGATCTTCCTCTATCTACTCGATGAGCAGACGAGTCTTCTCGTCCTCATTCCTGCCGGGATCGGCTCCATCATTGAAGTAAGTCTAACAAACCATCTGCAGCAGGAGCCAAAGTCTTTGAGTCAGGAATACTGTGTTCTGCACGCATTTCAGGATGGCCAAATGCAGATTGAATGACTGCAGAAATGTTTGGTTGTGCTGTCTAAAAACAGAGCTAATATAAAGTCTGGTGCATTTCTAAAGGTATGGAAGGTGAAGAAGGCTTTAAAAATCCAGGTTTTCTGGAAAGGAGGCAAACCAACATTCCTTGTGAGTGAACGATTATTCCTTTATCCCTCTGGTCTTTGATTGTGTTATATCAGAAGTCTAACTCATGCAAAGAACTGAGCTTCATCCCTGAGTTTGACTTCCAGTTTTTACAACAGCTTCCAGTATTTGATGATCTTTTGAAGTATTTGTTTTTTATGGTTTTAACTTGTGAAGCACCTTGTGACTTTTGTCTGTGAAAGGTGCTATATAAATAAAACTTACCGGTACTTACTTACTTACAATAATGTTCTTCAGATCAGTTTCAGCTTTGGTCCACAGAGTGTTCACAGATTAATCTGATCGCACAGAATCATTTTTTTAAGTTTTAAACTTTATTGCTCAGAGTTTACAGAATGTGAAATATTGTGAAATTCTTTTCTTTTCTTTTTTATTGCAGTTTGGAAAATTAGACGAATCTGAGAGAAGAACAGAAGAATATGATACTCTGGTCAGTTGCAGATTCACATTTATTTAAGTGCTTTTATTTTGATGGTTGGTTGTTTTCTTCACAGGCCATGAAGTACCTGTCATACCTTCTGTACCCGCTGTGTGTGGGAGGGGCCATCTATGCTCTGATATTTCTCAGATATAAGAGGTAGGAGTTACAAACAAAGTTGTTGTTTTGTCTCCAGTTGTGATCGTAATGCTGAAGTGTCCGTCTTGCCTTTAGCTGGTACTCCTGGTTGATCAACAGCTTGGTGAATGGTAAAGAGTTTTTCTGATTAAAGATGAGTCTGAAATGGTCCTGCTGGTCGTTTGATAAACTGTGATCGTTGCAGGCGTGTACGCGTTTGGATTCCTCTTCATGCTTCCCCAACTCTTCGTCAACTATAAGGTTAGACTTTCATTCACTCTTCTAATGACTGCAGGTGCATTTGCAGGTGTGCAGACATACGGACTGGAGTTTGTCTCCTGAACTCACACAATGGGAAAAGTGAGAGTGTTCTTGACTCCTCCCACCTGCCAATCCAAAAACAGACTCAAATTATGAATTCATTTGAGCCTAAGAACAACTCTAAATGGCATTTGTCACAAACAGAAGGAGAAGCTGTCACAATTCTTTTTCATTCCAGTTAGGACATTTTAACGTTCAAGTCAAAGGAAACTATTAGTTTTGGAAGCACCCCCCCCCCCAGTGGTCCTTTGCTGAACTGCAGAAGTTTCTTAAAATCTTGCCAAAGAAACTTAAAACAATTGTATTTTCTATTTGATCTGAATATATATTTTCACTCCACAGCTGAAATCTGTGGCTCACTTACCCTGGAAGGCTTTTATGTATAAGGTAAGAGCTGTTTATCATTTGAACACCTATATTTTTATCAGCAAACTATTGATGGGTGTTTTATTAGGATTGTTGTCCCCTTTTTGTTCTACACATGAATATGTCTGATTTTTCCAGGCGTTCAACACTTTCATCGATGACGTGTTCGCCTTCATCATCACTATGCCCACGTCACACAGACTGGCCTGTTTTAGGGACGACGTGGTGTTCCTGATCTACCTTTATCAACGATGGTACGAGCACAAGCATTCCTGCACCAGAAACATGAAGAACAGGAATGTCAATGTCATAAAACCCAAACCTGTTTCTGTTGCTTCCAGGCTCTATCCAGTGGACAAAAGCAGAGTGAATGAATATGGAGTTTCATACGATGAGAAGCCCAAAGGGAAGCCTCACAAGGATTAGGTAGAACTGTTCATCCGGTCAAACTGTTCATCCGGTAGAACTGTTCATCCGGTAGAACTGTTCATCCGGTAGAACTGTTCATCCGGTAGAACTGTTCATCCGGTATCCTCTCATGTGATATCAGAGACCAGTTGAACATCCTCCATGACAGCATCTCATATTGATGTAAATTACAGTTTGAGTCGTTCATGACTGGAAACATTACAGTTTAACAGTGATTCAAAGATAAAAAAATACACAAAATCAGAATATTCCTCTTTTAAAATGTACTTCCTAAGTGCAACACAAACCTTTAACATCAGCAGCAGTGAATGTATTCATCCTGAAACGTGTTCATTTTTGTTGGTCACAAAAACAACCAAGAAAATGAATTTTATGACATCCTCAGCTGTCTACAAATTTAGAGTTCATCTTATTTTTCTGAAGTTCTTTATGAAAAAGAAACCATCTGGAATGAAAACGGTTACAGCTCGATTCTCATGTGACTCTGATGATTTCACCTTTTTTATAATTACAGGTAACTACAATCAGAAAAGGCTCTGTAATTATAATTAGTAAAATAATGAATGTTCTTCTGTTACATAAATGTGAACGACATTTACACATTCCAATAAGCCAATATTTAAAGTTTTCTTCAAATCGTGAATCTTCAGTTGTTGGACAAAAGCAGCTTCATTCGCTTCAGCTTCAGGACCAGCTGAAGCATCAGTTTGAGCCAGTTCTGGTGCAGCTGGGTACCTGCTCATTTAAAGTTAGACTCTAGCAAACACGTCCTCACTGATGCTCATGGATGATTCTTAAAGTCCTGAGATGTAAAAGAACATATTTGTGCTAAAAATTATGTGTTAAAAAACCAAACGGTTTGGACTGACTGCTCCTGGAAAATGTTGCTTCAAATCACATAAAAACTCTACATTAACATCTAAACCTTGTTTCATTTAAATCATAAAACAAATGATGAATATCAGATTTTTCAAATGGATTTCAGGAGATTTTCTGACATATGTCAGTAATCTGAAGTGAAGGGTTCTGTCTTTCTTGGTGGAAGATGAAAAATTTTCTTTTTTTATAAACTGTTAAAATCTTCTTTGTAAAGCTGAACTGCAAACAAAACTGTAACCTTTCAGAATGTTCAGCAGGATTTAGACTTAGAATTGTATAAATTTGTGTTTTAATCTGTCACTGAACTATCTCTAACAGGTGAAGCCATATTGTTCTTTCCTTTTATTTCTGGATGTTAGTTTTTTTTTCTCCCAGTAAGTATTTTTCTAATATGGCCAAGAAAACCCTGTAGTGCCAAATGTGACAAGTTTTTTTTTTTTTTTTTTTTTTNNNNGATCCATGTACTGTTCATCATGAACATTGTTTTTAAGGGATTTGTAACTGCAGGAAAGTATTAATAACCCTTTATTTACACAGTCACGTTTTGTTTTCTTTCTTTTTCTCGTTTTACTCAGAAATGTTTTCAATTCTTTAATCTACTTATTGTTTAACTGTCAAAGTTTCCACAAATCTTAAGAAATCTCTTTCAAGTCATGTTGGTTGCAAAGTAATTTAAGATTTCCCAGAATTTTGTTTTGCAAAGTTCATCATTTGTCATTATTTGGTTTTGTTTGGGACCAAATAAAGTTGAAAATTGCATTATTGCTTGTTTCTTTATTTCTCTCAGATGAAAAGAGCTTAACTAGTGATGCAAACTTTACACTGGTCGACCTTAACACAGCTCTTTATTTGCTTTACTTTGTTAGCAAAGTGAGGATTTCATTTCAAATCTATCATCAGGAGTCATCCTTTGATTCTCTGTTCTGCAGCTGTTGTGTAATCCTCAGAAAAGCAGCTATGACCAAATGAGTGAATAAAAAAGCAACAGATCCTGATCTGAAGTTCTGCTGTTGTTAGTCTGAATGGAACTGAAATATATTCTGTATCCACATTTACATGCACTCCTGTATGATGTAACAGTAGCCTTTCTTTAAAGTAACCAGTAGTTTCCTCTAGTTTAGGTGATAATGATAATGACTGACAGGCGTGGAATTTGAACCAGCATCCCAAAGGCAGCTAGGCTGTTAAATCCAGGCCTGATTTATTGTTGCATTTTACCTACATATATATATATATATATATATACAGTATATATATATAGAGAGAGAGAGACTTTCTAAAATTGTGGTTGCAGGAAAGTATCATTAAAAACCTAAAAGTAATCTAATAATTGTACATGTGTTTGTAGGGCAAAGTAACTTATACCCAGGTCTTCACTCTTACTTAGGGATAAGAATACATTGTTACATTTCATTCAGAAATAAGTCATAATTTTAAAGAGAAATAAAAAAAAACACATTTATTTTAGCGAAACTATAATTATTATTTCATTATTTTTTGTAAATCATAACATTTTTACCAACTTATACCCAAACTCAGAGCTGGTTTGAAGCACGTGCGTGATGACGTCACACGTCCTTACGCAGAGTATATTAGGGAAGTTCCGCCCTTCTGCTTCCCTTTCCGCTGCAGGAATCTAGCGTGCCTAAGGTGTTTGGTTCTTCACCCGAAGCTAAGGCCTCCAATCCGGCGACTAGCACCGTCACATTTAGGCATCCGAGCCCGCAGTTCTTCGAACTTTCATCTACGATGGCGTCTGTGTCCGAACTGGCCTGTATTTATTCCGCTCTCATCCTCCATGACGATGAAGTCACCGTGACCGTAAGTGCTGCTGTTTACGCGGGTCTGAAGGATGTCACGAGCGCTGAATTAATGAGAGTTTAATATGCATCAGCATAAAGCCGAACTGCCCACCGGAACCAAGGAACAGACATTATTTAAACCTTTGATTAAACCGGGAAAAGGCTAGCATGAACATGCTAATGCTAACGTGACGGTATCCCACCTTTCCCGCTCAGACTAAACCATTCTGAGGCGGGTGAGTGATCAGTGATGGTTAAGGAAACGGCTACAAACCGGAGTGTATGTGTAGATTGTAAATGGATCCTCAGTTTGACAAGTTTCCACTGTTCTCTACAGTAATCAGTAAGAAATGACAAACATCGGGAAAACTTCATGATAAGAACTTTGTTTTATTGTATTTCTAATTCTGCTTTTCAAAATTTGTCAAATATCGGCTCTACTTTTACTAGGATACAAATACTGCAGGACTTTTACCATTGTACTTTGACTTATTTTGTGAGTTTAAGTCCTGATGCAAACGTGGAGCATGTTTGTTGTTTCTATGTAATGTGAATGAGTCATGTGATCTGTGTGCAGTATAAATTCATTTATAGTCTTCAATCATTTGATAGACTGTCTAAAAGCACCACGTCTGTTCCTGAAGGGAGTCTCCGTGTTCACGCGGATGATCAGTTTAATGTTGTGACAAAGGCAGCATTAAATCTGAATTCTGCTTCTGTTATTCAATGATGTTCTTCATGTTTAGGCCGACAAGCTGAACGCTCTGATCAAGGCTGCTGGAGTCACCGTGGAGCCGTTCTGGCCAACACTGTTTGCTAAGGTGAGAATACTCCACTGGATATAAAACTGGACGCTTCGGCCATTATGGCCTCCGTAGATTTACACCGTGTTACCATGAGATCGTCAGGAGCATCCTTCAGACTCTAGCTTCATGCAGTGGCGTAACCCTTCCGCTCTCCGATGCTTGTTTACATTAAAAGTGGGCTCATCTGGACCCCAAAGATAGCGGAAGGAACTGGACCTTCTAGGTTTTAAGCAGCTTCTGTCATGGTAAAGAAACCAGTTTGTCAGAATTATGGAGTTCAACAACTGAACTCTCCAGGATTTTTTTAGCGTTTACGTCTGTCTCCATGTGTCATAATCCAGGTTTAAAGTACTGTCAGTTCTGTGGAATGTTATGAACACGGTCAGTAAAGACCATGTCCAGATCATAGACCAGGGGTCTCCAGATCCAGCCTGCAGGCTTTTACCTGCTGCTGATTACTTGCTCAGGTGGTTGGCAGGTTGGTTAGAGGACCCGTAGAAGACCAGCCCTCGAGGCCTGAATCTGGATACCCCTGTCATAGACGGCATATATTGTCACTGGTCAGAGTGGCTGTGAGCTCGCCATAGAGAATGCTTTACTCTGGTTCCCAGTGAAATGAGGTCATGTTAGTTGCCATGTTTCCACATTACTGGGCCACCATTTTTAGCCAGATGACAGCGATTGGTCAGTTTGTCTGAGTCCCGTTTTTAAGGGAAACTACAGTCCCCAATCAGGAGTGAGCTGACAGTGACTTTGGGTAGTCTGTCAAAAGTTGGGGATGGAGCCAGTGGGCACCACATGCTTTTACTGAGGCATCTGATTGGTCAGTTTAAAACTAGCGATACAGAAATAACATCCAGAATGTTGATTCTGACCAATAGAACAGCTGATGGTTTCTCTATTGAAGTCTATGGGATTTGGGCCTCTTGGAGCCACTTCCTGTTTGGAACATTGGGGTGGGCGGGGTCAACCTGTCCAGTGATATATACTGTCTATGGTTGAGCTGCTTCTCTTCATGCTGCTCGTGGTTGTTTTGGTAAATATGACCTAAGTTGACCTGTGACCTCAGGCCCTCTCCAGCGTTGACATCGGCAGTCTGATCTGCAACGTCGGAGCTGGAGGCGGAGCTCCAGCCGGAGCACCTGCTGCTGGAGCTGCTGCTGCTGCTGGAGACGCCCCAGGTATCTGCTCACACAGGCTTTAGCATGAGATGTTCCCAACAAACTTAAACATCAACTTTTGTTTTGAACCAACAGCTAAGGAGGAGGAAAAGAAAGAAGAGAAGAAGGAAGAGTCCGAGGAGTCCGATGACGACATGGGATTTGGTCTCTTTGATTAAAGTGATTTCTTTTTCAAGAAAAAACACAATAAATTTTTAAAAAATGATTTTGGGTTCTTTTGTTTGCCAGGATGAAACATTTTAGCAGATTTAGCATGACTTTTCAGTCATCATTAAACTGGAGTGAAAAACGTAGATTTCACTTCTGTTTAGAGGTCAATGGAAGAATCTGAGCGGCTGAAACATTTGCAGGTTTCAATAAATATTTTGACTTTTCTGTCATAAAATGTATTCATTCCACTGATGACCTGAAGGAGACGGTCCACAAACGCTGTTGATGGTGGAACCCTCCACAGCGTCCATGCCCGACCTTGACATGAGGCCCCGCCCCCTGCCTTCAGAGAAGCAGTCCAAGGATCATGTTCCTGGATGACTGCAGGCCCAGGGTTCTTGGTTCTGCTCCACAGTCCACCACACAGCGTCCCCTCCTGGACCTCCAGCAAACTGCGTCTGAAGCAGCAGGTCTAACTCATCTACAGTAAAACACACCAGTCAATGCTGGACAGAATGACATAAAGAGGACTTCCTAGTAGTCATCAGAACACATTGATCTCTGAAACTAATTATCTGGTCTAATCAAATCGATCATTGAGAACATCAGACGACTTAAATGAGTTTAAAGCTGCCCTAAATACTTTATCTTCCTGCAGATGTTTCGGTTCAGTCGCTGGAGTCTCATGCAAAGTATGGCAAGCAAAAAGGGTCTCTCTGTAACAGCCAATCAAAGAGCAGCTTCTGTAGCACAGTCTAAGATGATGAAGTCACTTGGTCGTGAGTTCAAACCCCGGTGAGAGTGAAGTCAGAAGTTGTGAAATATTGAGATAGATTTTTGCATAATAAATGTTAATCTCTTTATTTTTGATAACATTTCATGATGATATTTTTCTACCTCTACAATGTCTGTTAATTCCGAGTAAGAGTCGTGATCTGAAGACCATTTCAGCTTCAACCATGATTCATTGAAGATATTAATGTAAAAAAAATGAAAGAGTTGATCAAAATGTTCAACCATGCTTAGCCCATAAAGACCCAGACCCTTTTTACCTCATGTTTAACCTTTTTCACTCTGGATTCTTATAGGTTAAGTATTTACACATTAAACGGCAGAAGTATTCAAACGTGTTAAAACACAAGTACTTTCAAAGTGACCACTAGGTTGTCAGTGAACTCATGGGTCGTGTTCCCTTCACTGGATCATCCTACCTTTAGTAAAATAAATAAGGAAACTGGTTAGAATCAGAAGTAACTAACCGTGTTTGCTTTAGTCTTACCTTGAAAGGGGAGGAGTCAGAGAGCATCATTCTCTCCATCATCTTCCATCTCTAAAGAGGACACAGAAAAGACTTCTGTGTTTACTAAGGTCACCATGAATTTCTACCTGGTCTGCCACAGACCTGGAGGATTAGAAGAAGGTTCTGGAAGATCAGGTTCTGAAGAACTCTGAGTCTGAACTTTGCTTTTCTTCAGGTACTGCCTGGACCTTAATGTTTCCTGAGGATAAATCATGCGTATCCATCTCCTCTCTTCTCCGAGAATTCCCTCCAGCTCTTCTTTGAATTCACACCAAACCCCACCAGCCGGTTCCCTCACTACCTGGAGGTGGTTCCACTGATCCATCAGCTAAATAGTTCCTTAAATCTCTGATTCTGTGAAAGCTGCATGTATATCATCCGGAAATGAAAGGATGTCCTCCAGCATGAATCTGTCCAGCTCTCTCCTGGTCCTCAGCCTTGTTGATTCATTAAAGCCTGTATCGTTCCCCAGCAGCCAGCTTGTGTTTGACACTGAAGAACATCCTCCACAAACACCTCCTGTCTGTCAGATGTATGTCCACCTGGAATGAAGACCATTGGCTCTCCCTTCACTTTCTCCTCTCTCTGAGGATCTGACTGATCCCGGAGCAGACTGATCCCGGATCTGACTGATCCCAGATCTGACTGATCCCGGAGCAGACTGATCCCGGATCTGACTGATCCCAGATCTGACTGATCCCGGATCGGACTGATCCTGTAGCTGACTGTTCCAGGATCTGACTGATGCTGGAGCAGACTGATCCCGGATCTGATTGATCCTGGATCTTGGTTTCTTTTGATCCTCTTGGCTTCATCTGGAGGCTCCTGCTCAGAAACCCATCCGGGGTAGTCTGAAGCTCTCTGACTTTCCCAGGAAAAAAGAATGTCGTCTTCGTTCCTGAGATCTTTAGATTTATTGTGTTTATTGGGTGAAGTAAAGACTGTGTAACTCAAAAATGTTAGAAGCTCTCATCATCTGACTGAAGAAACAATGAGGTGTGACGTCATCCAGAGACGGTCATTTCCAACCCTTTCAGTGATTGGTCCGAGTCTGACGGAGTCCAGCTTTAGGGGAACTACCTTCATCAATCATGTGTGAGCTTGATCATAGGCCACACCCCTTCCATTAAAAGCGGCTCGAGAGGAGCTGTCAATCAAGCGTTCGAGGTGGGGGCCAGCGGGCACAACGTGCTATTACTGAGGCATCTGATTGGTCAGTTTATAATCTGAATAATAACTATAGAAATAATACAGTCAATGGTTTTAATAGTGTTGGATCTAATTTTGATTCTTCCTGTAAATCCGGATCGCCACAATATCCTAATACTACGATAATGTGGAAACAGCGCCCCCAAAATGTCGCTAGTGGTGAAAAAGTATATTGCATCCGTAGTGTTAAGAACTACGACAGAGAATGAATGGAAAACGTCAAGAGGTCAATCTACCTGCAGATGTTTCGGTTCAGATCATAAATAAAGTTTAGAGTTATTTTTTTTCCTGATACATTATGATCATTCACATGTGTTACAGTAGAGACATCGATACCGGTTTCAGAGCTAAAGGTATACAGTATAGAGTGAGCAGTCACGTTTCCGTAGTGTAGTGGTTATCACGTTCGCCTCACACGCGAAAGGTCCCCGGTTCGAAACCGGGCGGAAACAATTTATTTTATTATCTTATTTTTTAAACAACCAATTTTTTTATATTTATAGCATATAAACGACACAGTTACTAACGTTTCCCAAATGTGACTCTAAAGCTGAAAATCCCAAGATCAAAATTGCTTTAAGTTCACTGAAATTCGGTGTTTGTTAAAAAAAAAAGTATTTGACTTAAAATGTTTTTTTTAGGAGATCATCTGCAGAGCAGAAAATAAGTTCATTTACAACTATTATTTTATCTTAACAAGTTCACCCCTTTTAATTTATCATCTACAGAGATAATCTGGAAGTTCTTCTTTTACATTTCATTCTTATATAAAATATTGCTTTTGCAGGATCTGGGCAATATTAGTAATACACATAATTTTCTTTTTCTCAACAAACCATTGTTCTGATACTCTAACAAAATCCCACAGAATAATCATATTGATTTATTCCCTCAATAAAAACTCCGGGCTGACAAAGACAATAGAAACGGTTTAACAAGGAGCTTGTTTCATTGTAGGAATCAAAAGTAAAAATTATCACTTAAAAAAGATAGGAACCAGGATCAAAATAAAAAAGATAAGTGGATATATAAGACTATAATTGTTTGGAGTATAGTGAGTCAAGCATGTCCTTTTTAGAAGCCAAAAACTTAAAAAACTCTCTCTATATATTTACTGCTCACAAGAATGAAAGGAGCACTTTAAAGAAACACATTAGATACATCAGATCTCAGTATGAAGTTGAATATCTATACAAATAACGACAGGGCAGTGTCTTAGGAACTAAAGGATGCCAAGTCTTTTAATGGAAATACAAGTTTTCAGCCTACAGAGGCTCATAGTGTAGACACCATCAAATCACAGTGAAATGAAGATGTGGCAGGCTAGTCCATTTTTTGTCTAGTTTTAATCCAAAACTTACTTTCTGAAACTCAAAATGCTTTTCAGTGTCTTGTGTGGCCCCCACCAGCTTGTATGCATGCTTGACAACGTGGCGGCATGCTCCTAATGAGACGACGGATGGTGTCTTGTGGCATTTCCTCCCAGATCTGTGTGAGGGCATCCCTGAGCTGTTGTACAGTCTGAGGAGCAACCTGGCGGCGCCTAATGGACCCAAACATAATGTCCCAGAGATGTTCTATTGGGTTTAAGTCAGGGGATGGTGAAGGCCATTCAATTGTTTCAATTCCTTCATCCTCCAGGTACTGCCTGCATACTCTTGCCACGTGAGGCCGGGCATTGTCGTGCATTAGGAGGAAACCAGGACCTACTGCACCAGCGTAGGGTCTGACAATGGGTTCAAGGATTTCATCTGGATACCTTATGGCAGTCAGAGCACCATTTCCTAGGCAGTAGAGGTCTGTGCGTCCCTCCATGGATATGCCTCCCCAGAACATCACTGACTCACCACCAATCATGTCATGTTGAACCACGTTGCAGACAATATAGCTGAAATTGATTAACGAGGCCCTCAACTGCTTAACCAACAAGAAAATTATTGTTTATTTGACCCTTTTTGTATAAACTTTGACATGAAATAATCTGAGGACAAATGTGTGACTGACAGGAAACGCAGCTGATCAGGAACAAGAAGATCCACTTCAAATGATCCTGGCATCCCTGCTGGAGTTTAACACCCCCACTGTTCAGTAAAACAAAGTGTTAAAAATAGAGACTTGTCTTTATATAGTTACTTCAAAAGTGTCATTTCTATATTCTTCTGTTATAAAAAGAGTTGGTTCAGAAAAACAGTTCTCCACCTGAGATAAATGGCTGCAGGAAAAGCTGTGATGGCTTCTGTAAACTGATAGTTTTTGTTCATACAGTGTTTACCAGGAATACTTAAAAACAACAATAGTGGAAATTCAAGGCAGGAAATGACGACATTAATATTGCCATGAAAATAACAAAGACATAAAAAAGGTAAAAATAAAAACATAATTTAATCATCTTCATTCCCCTGGATCTGAGTCCTGGGTTCTTCCACATGGAACTTCATTCATGCATCGTGTCCTTCAAATGACCTTCAGCCTTCTTTGATCCATTTCTTTCAGATTTTAAAAACTTTGACGAAAGCTTCTTTAAATAAAAAGGGAGCAGCGTTTCTCTGAAAGGCAAAATAAAAGGAAAACTACAAAGTTTTTTCCAAAGAGTAAAAGAAGCTTTCGATGATTGTTGTAGTCCACAGGTGTCAAACTCCAGGCCTCGAGGGCCGGTGTCCTACGTGTTTTTCAACCAACCTGCCATTGAAGCTCCTAATTGGCTAAACGCACCTGATCCAGGTGGTCAGCAGCAGATAAGGCAAGATTTGTGGAAAACCATCAGGACGTCGGCCCTCGAGGCCTGCAGTGTGACACCGCTGTTGTAGTCCATTGATTTCTTTGCTTCCATCACAGATTTCCATCGTAGAGTTCCAACTCTGTCCTCCGTCTGAGAGAACTAAAGTGGGCGAGTCTGGTTGATCAGCTTGAGTCGCGCCTGGTCGATGACATCCAGCAGGTTTTTGGCGTCTACTGCCAAGGCGTGAGCCGCCATGAGCATCTGCTTTTTGTAGTCTTTCTGTAAACTGTTGGAGACAGAATGTGACGTCCACAGAGCTGAGAGCAAAACCTGAGGCGGACTTCTGTCTTTACCTGGTCATGACGTACTGCTGAGCCAGCTTCATCTTCGCTATCAACTCGGCCAGATCCGAGTTAAGCAGCTTCTGAGCCATTTCAATCTGGAGGATTCAGAGTTTATGTCAGACGTTTCCTCTCCTTTATGTGAAACCGATTTCCCCACAGATATGAAGGAAAAAATCTCACTGATGACACGCAGAACATTTGCAATGATCTCAGGATGTTTGTGTGTCTGTGTGTACATGTATCTGTGCATGTATCTGTGCAAGTGTGTGCACATATCTGTGCGTGCGTGTGCATGTGTGTGCACAGATATGTGTGCACATATGTGCACATATGTGTGCACATATCTGCGTGCGTGTGCATGTGTGTGCACAGATATGTGTGCATGTGTGTGCACATATCTGTGCACGTGTGTGCATGTATCTGTGCACATATGTGTGCATGTGTGCTCACCTCTCTATGCGTGCCGGCTGGCAGCACTGGGATGGTCTCGTCCACGGTTGCCAGCAGCGTCCTCAGAGCCAGACCGACCTCCTGCAACGATACGACGGCGTTGGAGCGAGCGGCACGGTTTCAGCTCGACTCCAAACTCTCCCGGTTACCTTGACCATGGGGACGTACTCCTCAGGTGCAGCCGGCTGAATCCGGTTGGACATCTCAATCACAGCTTTGACCAGCCCCGTCACGTTCTCGTAGACTTTGTCGTTGGACCGGTCCAGGTTGGCGGTGGGAGGGGGGCTGATCTCCTGCGGCTGCAACTAAACCAGCGGGTCAGTGAGCACCAATCAGTGCGTTTTCATAAACGTTTAATACCAAAAACTCTTGAGGTACACATACAACGTTCCACCACCAGGTGGCAGTATGCACAAACACAAAGACTTCTTAACAAATGCTGAGTTTTTATTTTGTACTGGACAAGAGTGAGGAGTGTGAGACCGAGGGTTGTGGGGGGGGTGGGGGGTTGGGGGGGGGCATCTCTGCTGATAAGTGTCTGATAGAAACATCAGTTATATTACAAGTTCACTGGACTGAACAGGTTTTTCGAGATGGTTCAGCGTATTTCTGCTTCGTCTTCTGGTAGAGTCTCACTTTAGAGCAGCAAAAGGAGGTACTGCTCCTGCTGGAGGAGTGACTCCTGCTGGAGGAGTGACTCCTGCTGACGCGCAGACAAAGACCAGCTAACCGTCCACTCTATGACCGTTGTGAAGGTGTTTATGGATAAAGAGTCGCAGGTCAGAGAAGGAAAAATGAAGGATGAAAATAAAAGAGATAAAAGAGGAAACATTGACAAAATGACCAGTGAGAGATTTAGAGAGAAAAAGAGAACATTCAAACTGCAGTCAGACGTCCTCAGACGGTAGAGACTCTTTTGGTTTACTGCAAAGGTCACCGACCTTTTAGAAACTGAGAGATACTTCATGGGTACTGAGTTTGAAATAACAAATTTGTTCAGTTTTCCTTTAGTTAAACATCAATAATGAACAATGATATTCCTCTATATAAAGACTCTGATTTCTCACAACAATGACAACAAACTAGGAAACATATATTAATATTCAGAACTTAATTCATCTCAGTAATTGTTACATTTTCAGATGATCTCTAACATTTCATGGGAGAATGTCTCATTTTCATTATGTTGTTCCATGTTTATCAATTATGTAATGTTATAGAAAAATCAACTTACACATTTTTAAACAAATCTTGTTACGTTTTGAACTAATGACCAAATCTGCAGCATTTTAAACAAAAAGAATGATCTTTGAACTGGAGAAGGTCAGAGGTCACCTAAACTTATCTAAAGAATCACGAATCATGAACAGGTTTTTAAGACGTTTTTCATTTTTAGATCTATATAGAAGTGTAATCTAAATAAAACAGCAACAGAATAAACTTGATTTTTAGACGCAGCTCATGTGCTTTTCTTAGAGGAGACCTGCGGGCAGCTCGTGTGGTCCTTCAGGTCACCGTGTGAACCCCGCTCTCAGCAGCAGTAAAGAGCAGAAGTACCTTGACCCCCTCGATGAAGCCGTCCGCCGGACACGGAGAGCTCAGGCTGCTGGGATGACCTGGAGCTCCAGGACGGGGGGGCTTCTTGGGAGGGGCCACATGTTCTGAACAGAGAAACAGACTTTTACCTGTTGGTAAATACAGTCCATGTTCAGTGGATCGATCTGATCTTCAGTGGATCGATCTGATCTTCAGTGGATCAAACTGATCTTCAGTGGATCGAACTGATCTTCAGTGGATCGAACTGATCTTCAGTGGATCAATCTGATCTTCAGTGGATCGATCTGATCTTCAGTGGATCGATCTGATCTTCAGTGGATCGATCTGATCTTCAGTGGATCAAACTGATCTTCAGTGGATCGAACTGATCTTCAGTGGATCGAACAGATCTTCAGTGGATCAATCTGATCTTCAGTGGATCGAACAGATCTTCAGTGGATCGATCTGATCTTCTGTGGATTGATCTGATCTTCAGTTTCACTCTGAAGACTCACAAACAAAAATGAAACCATTTGTACATTTTTAACCTCCAACGGTTAATAAATCCCTAGATTGGATCAGATTACATTAGATCAGGTTAGATCAAATCAGATCAGGCTAGAACAGATAAGATAAGATCAGGTTAGATTAGATCAGGTTAGATCAGATTAGATGACATTAGATCAGTTTAGATCAGAAAAGATTAGGCTAGATAAGATCAGACACGATAAAATCAGATTAGGTTAGATCAGATTTTATCAGATAAAATCAGATTAGGTCATATTAGATTAAATCAGATCAGATCAGATCAGGTTAGATCAGATTAGATTAGAACAGATTAGACCAGATCAGACCAGATCAGATCAGACCAAATGAACATGTTTTAAACGTTACCATGACGACAGCTCTTACCTGGCTTCCCGACAGGTTGGTAGATGTGCTGACTTCCACTCTGCTGACATAGAAACACACATGCCGAGTCGGCCGTTAACGCTTCATTGAAAGAATGACGGTGAATCTCAGACAAACATTCGGGGCCGTGCCGCTCTGCGGCCTCAGGTTCCCACGGGGTCCTGTGGTGGAGCGGCTGGCATGTGAGAGGCAGTGGCCTTCCAAACAGACAGAAATACTTTCTCTGCGGCTCAGATTCTCTCGTTTCTATATAAACGTCCTGAATGGATCAGCTTCTGCTTCGCACTTGTCCTCATGACTGACCGGAGCTTGCAGGGCGCCGTCCTCTCTGTCCATGCTTCCTCTGCTGTTTCTGGACTCCGTTTTCTGCAGAAACGACACAAACATGCAGCAAATAAACACATTTGTACAAAACTAATAAAGGAGTTTATGACACAAATCTGCAGACTTCATTAAACCAAAATTCTTCACACAAACATGCAGGTAACGCTGCACCTGAAGCATCGCTGTGACTCCATAGAGATCTGATTACCGTTTCAGAGACACACGCCTTGAACAGATGCATCCTGGGAGAATAAAGGCTGAAGGACGGTTGAAGGCAGAGAGAGGAGGCCATCGAAAGAAAAGCAGATGTTGGGGACAGGAGGAAGGAGAGAGGAGTGGAAAGACGGAGGGATTGAGTGAACGGTAAACACTGCACAGAAACTGGGAGAAAAAAAGAAGTCTGGAGGGAAAGAGGGAAGAACAGACGAGGAGAACGCTTTTCCAGAGCGGGAAAGCTTCAGTTTGATGAAGAGAAACATGCAGCTCGGTGTCCCTGCAGCTGTTGCTCCTCCCACTTTTCCATCATTCCACGCTGGTGCCGATCCCACTTCCTCTCGCCCTCCTCCGGCCTCCATTTTCATCTCTCTGACGTTTTATTACCAAACTTTATTTGGACATTTATCCGACGTTCTTTACTGGAGTCTTTGACAAATGTCATTATTTAAAGAGGATTCGGGATTTTTACAAACATTTTTATGAAAAACCAACAACATAAAAATAATCAACAATCTGTGACTTCAACACAAAATATACACTCTAACCAGCAAACATGCATGGTGGGACCTTCGACCTTCTGTCCCCTACCCTATCCCTGGCGGGGGGGGGACCTTGGCCTGGCGGTCTCCTCTCCACGCCGGGAGTGGGATCCCCGAGATCTAAGATCTAGCAGGGGATCAATCTACATCGGAGCCGGGGGGTGTCCAGGTCTCGGTGGTGCGGGGTCCGGTCCCTGCTTTCGAGAACCAGTCCTCTCCTTAACTCCATCAGTGGGTGTGCCTGGTCGGGCCTTGTTTACATCACTCCTCGGGGCCTCTGTTTCTCTTGGGTTCCCCTCTGCTCGGTGGGGGTGGGCGGTTGTCTGGAGTATTTGGGTGGGTTTCCCCTGGGGGGACCTGACCCGTACCTGAGGTGGGGCGGGGGGATGCTCGGCGCTGCTGGGTGGTGGTGGGCTGCTCTTCTGGGGTTGGGGGGGCTCTCCGGGGGTGGGGCCTCGCATTGGCCCTCCTACTGCGGTGGGGGGGCGGCTCCTCTGGCTGGGCTGGGGCCTGCGCTCTCTGTGTTCCTGTGCCTTCCTGCTCTTGGGTGTGGGGGGCCTCTGCGGCGGTCCTGCGTGTCCTGGTCTGGATGTTTGGCGGGATTGCCCGGCGGGCGGGTTCTCTCCGCGGCCCCAGGGCGGGTGTTGGGGGGTCCTGGCTGCTGCCGCGGCGGGGGATCTTGGCGTGGGGATTGCCGGGTGCTCTCCCCCTTTGTATTCCATCTTTATCCACATTAGGAAACTATAAACACTCACCTGAGCACAGGTGTCAGCTCACCTTTGCACTAATAGTTTGTGTGACAGAATGAAAGTCTTTATTTGTGTCGATTTGTATGATTAAGTGTGTGAACATTCTGACATTGTGTACATTCTGACTAGTTTAAATGTGGAGACTCAACCAACAGGTGTGTGTGTAACTACAGAGTGTGTGTGTAGACAGGCCCCGCCCACTCTAGTTTACTAGAATATTGTAATTATCAATAGTTTAACATATAATTTCAATTTAAAACATCTTCTAAAGTTCTTCTACTATATGAAAGAGTTCAAAACTTTCCTTGGCCGTGTTCAAATTTGAGATATGTTTAAATCTTTTTCTAACTGTATTTTTATTACTATACAGGTTTTTAAAAACTACATTTTTAACCCTTCGCCATCTTGTGGGTCCAGATGACCCCACTTATAATGTAAACAAGTCAAAAGAGCAGAAGGGATATTTATGCTTTGTTAAAATATTTAACAAGTCCATTCATAGACAAAGATGACTTCAATATTTTTCCTCAAAAACAGCAGAGAGTAAAATCCTGAGTAAAGGTGGAGGTTCTTTCTATAACTGACTGGTTTGATGAAACACAGAAAAAGGTAAATTCGCGTGCGTGCGTCGCCGTGCGTGAGTCGCCGCGCGTGCGTCGCCGTGCGTGCGTCGCCGTGCGTGAGTCGCCGTGCGTGCGTGCGTCGCCGTGCGTGCGTCGCCGTGCGTGCCCGCTGAGAGGAGGAAGTTTTCCCGGATGTTCAGTGTGCGCTGATGGACCGAGTGAGTTTCTGTTACTATTCTGTTAGTAATGCAGCTTAATGACGGCTAATTAGAAAATAACAAGCACAGAGCGCACGTGAGCATGCACGGGGATGCACACGAGTACTGTAAATATTTTTCCTGTAATTTAAGTTACTTGAGTTTGTATTCGTGTTTATATACAAGTGCGGGAGGTTCCTCTGCTACAGTGTCAACCTCCGGTCTCAGACATGCTTGATTTGTTTTAGAAACGAATATTTTGTCCCAAAAAGGTCAAAAGAAGTTGGATGATCTCAACAGACTTTATTGTGGGGCTTTGGGGAATTCTGTCATATTTTTGCATTTTCCACCATATTCTATGTAAAATAACAGCAGCTTTTTTTCTAATTAAAAAGAAAAAAACTACATTTATTTGACTAATTTAGGATAAAAACGTGATTTATAAAAGTGACTTAATTATTGAAGCATTTAACAATACACAATTATCATATATTTGTTCTTTCCACTGCATATATTGGGAGGCACAGATTCTTGTTGGATCAGCAGCAGCCTGATAGAATCCGTGTCCGCTCTCTTTACAAATAATAATAATACATTTGATTTATATGGAGCCTTTCTTGGCACTCAAGGTCGCCTCAGTACATAAATAAAAGCATAAACAACAATTAACAAACACAACAGTGGGTCAACACAATTACAGGTGAGTGTCAGGTATTGAATGCTCTGTGAAGAAGGTACGTTTTCATTTGGAGAATGTTGTAAATCAGAGGGGGGAAAGTTCCAGAGTTGTGGGGTCACCCCCCATGGAAATAAGACGTGATCGTGGATTTTAGAATAGTGGTTAAAAAAAATCAAACATGACAGTAAACTCATAAAAGCCCCAGAATAAAGTCTGTCGTTATCATCCACCGTCTTTTTAGGCTTTTTGGGACAAAATATGAGCTGAAACCGGACGGCGCTCCTGGGTTGGCGTCAGTCACAAACACCTTAAAAATCCTAAAACCTCAACACACATTGAATGGATCAAAATACTTATTTTTCTATTTCATTTTAAACACAGGTGATGAAATCAGCAGCAGTGAGTGGACGGATGACGACTGATGACATCATGAACATCATGAACATCATGAACATCAACCCGCTGGTGCTGAAGCTGCAGGATGGAAACCAGCAGCTCCTCTTTCCAACCCTTAATGAACCGCGGAGGTCCAAACAAAGTCATTCCTGCACAAGAAGTCCACACAGATGCTGAAACTCTGACCAAAGGTGGTAATTGAGCATCAACGCTGAAGATTTTCACAATAAAAGAGCCAGACTAATGTGGAGAAACAGCATGCTGCTTGTTTGATGATTAACAACAAACCTAAAATTACATTTTTTTTCATAATTTAAAATAAATTCGGGTGTCAAAGGGTTAAGAAGTCATCAATCGAAGCTTCTTTAAACGTTAGAAATAGCAGCTGCTAAAATAACTGCTGTTATCTTATTAATAACATTAATAAAACTGTTTGAAATCCATGTCTTTGATCCTTTCGTTTGGAAGCTCCTCCGCTCTGCTACTGATCAGAAGTGATTATGAGGAGTATGGATCAATGACGGACATTTGTGGGGGGGTCTTTGGGATATTCACAGACGTCTCTGCCCCCCCCCCCTTATATGGGGGGGTTTACTGTTGAGATCATTTAAACAAATTTCTGTTGGGTTTAATGTTCATTTTCAGATCTGGTGTTTTCTATGTTTTCATTAATATTCTACATGTGAAATCAGAATATCGTGATGTTTGTGACGGTTATCATCAGGAGGTTTACTTACCATCAGGGTCTCCTCCTGCTCCAGCCAGCGCTGGTCGTCCTCCATCTGCTGCTGCTGCATCATCAGCCTCTCCTCCATCAGAGACGGAGCCACCGAGTCCTGGAAGCACAGAAGCTCCCACGTTACACCGGATTATGGAAAAGACAACAAGACAGACATAAACTCTGGATAATGGATCTGGTCTCTTACTAAACCCTCAAATTCAATGTCTAAGCTTTGTTAGAAAAGTGTCCGATAGTTATCTTAAATCCTTAGATTCTGTTGATCTGAGCTTTATCGTCGTGATTTCAGATCTAAACTCAACAACTGTAAAAAATGATCTGACGTTTATGAAAAACCTGCTTCTAGGTAAATACGGGTGTTTTCATCAGTGAGTACCTCCATGTTTGGACTCCACAGAGCACTGAGTTCAGCTCTGTGCTGGTCCCACGAGTCTGGAGGATAAGTCCCTGCTCCTCCAGCGTGGGCTGATGGCTGCAGATGGAAGGACACACAGTAACACAGAGGTCCAGGCTGATCGAGGCCTGAGCTCCAACAGCAGGGAGAGCGACCTGAAGCTAAACGTAAGGAGTTCAAATCCAGTTTGTTCAGTTTAAACAGTCAAAACTACAGAAAACCATCAAAATCAAACCATTCATATGAAGCTGATTCGTTTGTTATGAAAGCTTTAAAAGTTCAGTCAGAAAACTGAAGCTCAGGTTCTCAGGCCGATCCAGAACCACAAGTTTGAGTGTTTGAGGCTTCAGGAAAGGAAATGCCGGTCTGCAGAGGTTATGTCTGACACTCAGGTTTCCACTTCCATCTGGAGGAAAAGTGAGACTGAAACGGGTTGTGTTGTTGTTGGGTACGACTGTTGTGATGAAGAACAACATCTGAGGAAAAGTCTGTGAGTTCAAATCCATCTGGAAGATCAAGGTTTTCTAATAAATCACTACAGTTTCTACGCGATTATGAACAGAAGCACTAAAATCCTCTACAGGGTCGGAAGCATGCTGTCCTGAAGCTTTCAGAGTGAAATCCATAAATATGATCAGAAATGACCGTTGGCACAATGAAGAACACATTATTTATGAAATATCAGTTATTTTTGTGAACGCTCTACCAGGAAGTCAGACGCCTCCATCTCTGAGGCTCCGCCCATTTGCTGATGTCATCCTTGAGCTGGCCTCAGCAGCTTGTCTGCAGTTTATCAGAGACAGACGGCGTTTCTTCATCACAGACGGGATGCTGATGATAACGGTTCATCTCTTAAAGTCACAGACGCCTCATAGACCCGGGAGATATTGGAGAAGATGTTCAGTATTTTACATGTGTCTCTTATCCTGGAGGCAGAGCTAGCAGCACAGACTCTTCCTGAAAGGGGCGGTTCTTACTTTGTGACATCGGCATGTGAGAACCTGCTGGTTTTTGTGGGTTGGGAGGGGCTGGTGATCAGAGCAGGATTTTAGAGGATTACCCAGAAATGAACAGATCAAAAAACGCTTAAGGGTGTTTATAGTGAGGACTGAACATTATAATACACCTACAAACTGTTTTTTCATGGTATGGAACACAACAAATATAATGAAACTCACAACTTTGAATCTCTGGATGAGGAAATTTTCTCTAAAGTTAAAGAAAAAACTGGATTTATTTCTGCATTTAAAATAATCTTGATGTGAACAGAAAGATCAAATGATTGATCAAAAAATAGGAACTAAATTGTTCTTGTCCTGATTATAATCCAGATACTTTAGTAAAAAACTAGTCCTGAAACAACATCCCTTTAGTTTGAAAACCTTTGATTCTGATCAGGTGAAAAACAAAGTCTCTGCGGCGAGTTTGAGCGTGGTCGGCGGGTTACCGGGAGCTGGTTGTGCTGGGGGCCAGAGAGGAAGCCCTCACTGGAGCGAGGACTGGGGTATCCGGGTCTGCTGGGCTAAACACAGAATAAAGTTAGACTGAATCTGTCTTACTGCAGTCAATCAGCAGGTCTGGAACAACTTACTTTAGGGGGGGCTTCATCCGGACCCCCAGAGTCCCAGGAGACCGTGACCTGCCTCCTCATCTCCATCCGGAGTCTCTCCTCCTGCTGGACCTTCTCCTCTTCCAGGATTGTGCTGAAACGAGGAGGACGTTGTTGGGTGAGAGTTTTTAGTGATGAAGATAACATGCATAAACATATACAGCAGGTTTAGATCAAAACTTTATTAACACAAAGCCACGGCGGTCACCTGAGCTGCGTCTTAAGCTCTGTGAACCGCGGCCTCTTGCTGGGATCGTACGACCAGCACTTGGTCATCAGGCTGTAGAGGGTGGGGGGGCACTGGGGGGGCATGGCCAAGCGCTCCCCGTTCTCTATCCGACCAATCACATCATTGTTCTTCACTCCTTGGAAGGGTTTGATGCCGTACATCAAGATCTCCCACATGCACACACCTGCAGAAAGCATGAAGAGAAAAACAACAGATGAAGTTTAATGGACACAAATATCTGTTTCCATTCGACAATATTGAGTTTTCTGTTATTTCTAGTCATTCTTATGATGCTCTAGATAGATTCCATCTTTGTATAAAGTTCTAAAACTCACTGACTGTATTAGTGAACTTTCATTTGCATATTGACCAGAGGACATGCCCGTTTATGGTCAGTCAACACATTTAACTTCAGTGCATGTACGTGTCAGAGCACCATGTCTGTGCAGCAGCGCTTTGCTGATGGGTTTGTTTGTTTAGTGTTTCTATCTGAGGCCGATGACAAAAACGAATCTCAATCTCTCTCAATGATCCGTGGGTTAGCATCCATGAACGACTGAGGAACTTCTGAAGGTGAGGCGAGTGAAACACCTCCATCAATGAAAGGATTTTCATTTACGTATCACCAAACAGAACAAAATAAACTAATCATCTCCTCTGAAATCTGTGGTTTCAAGCATTGAGTTAACAGAATGAAGACAGTTCTCTGGAGCTTCAGGTGCGACAAATATTAAGAATTGTGTATGAATCATCTTAAAATCAACCCTAGAGTTTCATACCTGATCTAATCTCAGCTGTTAATCCAGGATCTGAGATTATCAGTGTGTTTAATAGAGACTCACCGAACATCCACACATCGCTGGCAGAGGTGAACCTTCTGAAGTTGATGGATTCAGGAGCCATCCATTTGATGGGGAGCTTCCCTTTGGAGGCTGGGGGGGGGGTGTTAGAAAATCCTGGTTTATACGTCAACGATCAGCCAGATCTAGTTCACACTGATGACATGTTTCTGCATGCGACTCCGTGACAGCTCAGATGAACTTCTAAATGGTGTTTATACTTTGCAGGAATCCGATCGTCTCCAACGTTTAGTTTTAGCGTGAAGGACATCTAGATCAGATATTTGCTGTGTCTGCAAACGCGCAGAAACACGATGAGGAAGAAGAACTTCTGTGTCTAAACAGAAGCAGCAACGCAGAGGCCAAAAAAACAGGCGAAAGGCATTCTTTAGGGCAAAGTGTGAGATATAAAACATACCTAAATGAAATATAAGATATAATTAAATGAAATATAAGTCTCTGTATAAACCAGGCCTCGAGTTTGTCGTCTTTAGAAGCAAACACTAAAGCTCTTCTGTACGCGGCTGATACCAGCACATGGTAGTACAGCGCTGACATGTCTGAGTACCTTTATAGTAGGAGCTGTCCTCCATGTAACGAGACAGACCAAAGTCTCCCAGCATCACACAGTCCACCGAGGAGACCAGCACATTACGAGCTGCGATGTCCCTGCAACAGCAGCGTTTCACCATCAATCTTTAGAACATTTTCATGTCTAGTAGTTCTTTATAAATACGATCCTTTTCTTTGTTATTATGATTGAATTCAGGGAAAAACTCTTCAAATGTATCTGAAAGTGAACTAAAGCAGCAGTTTGTGTTGTCAAAGGAGACAATATCATCCAAACAACAAACAGCTTTACATGGTTTCTAGTCAGTCTACAGTCCAGATGTTTTCCTGTGTTTCTGTGCAAATACTCACCGGTGTACAAAGCGTTTGCTCTCCAGGTAGGCCAGCGCTGTACTCAGCTGATAGGCGTAAAGAATGAGTGTGGCCAAGTCCAGACTGTACTTCTTCACTTGAAGAAAGGAGCGTAACTACAGACAGAAAAAGGACATGGAGGTCATCAGTTCTCTGACCACAACCATGATCCACAAAACTGCACGGGCAGAAAACATCTACAGACAGAATCGATTAACAAATGAGCAGCAAACTGATCATATGAAAGGCAACAATAGCAATAAAACGGTTCAGGAACTGAAACTGTAAAGAGTAATAAACAAACAGAAAGACACATTTAAATGAGGATCAACCCAAAATAATAGAGGTAAATTGTTGAAGAGATTAACTGCCTTTGGATTTATAACTGGAGAGTCTCTGTTTTTAGCAGCTGCTTTGGGTTAACAGGATAGGACAGCAAGATGTGAAAGGAGTGAAGAAGAGTTTTTAACACGTGTTCTTCAATCGTTTAACAAACATGTTCTTCAATCATTAGACAGACGTGTTCTTCAATCATTAGACAGACGTGTTCTTCAATTGTTAGACAGACGTGTTCTTCAATCATTAGACAGACGTGTTCTTCAATCATTAGACAGACGTGTTCTTCAATTGTTAGACAAACATGTTCTTCAATCATTAGACAAACATGTTCTTCAATCGTTTAACAAACATGTTCTTCAATTGTTAGACAGACGTGTTCTTCAATCATTAGACAGACGTGTTCTTCAATCGTTTAACAAACGTGTTCTTCAATCGTTTAACAAACATGTTCTTCAATCGTTTAACAAACATGTTCTTCAATCATTAGACAAACGTGTTCTTCAATCATTAGACAGACGTGTTCTTCAATCGTTTAACAAACATGTTCTTCAATCATTAGACAAACATGTTCTTCAATTGTTAGACAAACGTGTTCTTCAATCATTTAACAAACGTGTTCTTCAATCATTAGACAAACGTGTTCTTCAATCGTTTAACAAACATGTTCTTCAATCGTTTAACAAACGTGTTCTTCAATCATTAGACAAACATGTTCTTCAATTGTTAGACAAACGTGTTCTTCAATCATTTAACAAACATGTTCTTCAATCATTAGACAAACATGTTCTTCAATTGTTAGACAAACGTGTTCTTCAATCATTAGACAAACATGTTCTTCCATCATTAGCCAGACGTGTTCTTCAATTGTCAGAGAAGAAACTCTTCAAAATCAATCTGGGGAGAAAACTGCCCCGTCAAAATAAGAGCATGCATCGACATAAACAGTCATTAACACTAGCTCCGCCTCTCGTTTTGTAATTGGACAGAGCTGATTGGTTCACCTCTCCGAGAGTGCAGAGCTCCATGATGATCCACACAGGATTTTCTGTGATCACCCCGATCAGCTTCACGATGTGAGGGTGGTCAAACTGTCGCATGGTCACTAAACCAGAGCACACAGAGACGGTTAGCCGCTGCCGCCAGCAGCAGAGGAGCGGCGCTCCAGCCCCACATGCACATCTTACACGCTTCCTGCAGGAACTTCTCCCTGACGCTGTCCGAGGTGCAGTTCTTGCAGGTTTTGATGGCCACAGCCAGAGCCGGTTTGTCCTGAGAACACAGAGGAGAACATCAGAGGAAATCTGTCTACCTACAGCGTGTGACCCGTGCTCGGTAAGACATACTGGGCTGTTGTAAACTCCTTGGTGAACGTCACCAAACTGGCCCTCCCCAATGCAGCGTCCCAACTCTATCCGTTCCCTCTGGATCTCATAGTCCCGCGCTGGAGACCACAAGAAGGAGGCGTGGTTACCAGCACTGATCCACACAGCTGAATACATCACATGACTTTACAGCCGTCTTTGAGCAGCAGCACAAATATGCAAACACAACAGCTTTAGTAACAATGACACAAATGTACAGTTTCTATTTACAGGAAGCACATCACAGATTAAGGCCCGATCCAAATACTCCCCTTCTCCCTCCCCCTTAGCCCTCCCCCTTGATTTGGAGTGGCAGTTGAAGTCAAAGTCGTGTCCAGAGTGATCATTTTTTAAGTTTCACACTCCAAACAGAGGGGTCCAAAGTCCGCTATCGCGAGAGTAAACCACATCGAAGAAGCTCTTTTCTTCCCTTTGGTGCGCTCTGAACCGCAGAAGTTTACATTTAAATGTAAGTAATGACTTTATGTTGTAGTGTGACCTTATTAAAGTTATTAAACCGCTGGAAGCGCCGCGCTAATGCTAGCGGACGGTGATATTGATGACGTCATCGAACGAAGGTCACGCCCGAAATATTAGACACTATTTTTTCATCACCCTCCGTTTGGAGCGAGCACGGAGGGAAAAA
>NC_050522.1:27137098-27142808 GCF_002922805.2 Oryzias melastigma
AGGGGGAGGGCTAATGGGGAGGGGGAGGGGGAGGATTCAGATCGGGCCTGAAGCTCATTCCTATTCGATGACTGGAGACAAACATCATTACTTTAATAAAACTACTGGATGCAGGTGATAAACATCCCTGCAAAACAAACATGTTTTTGTTTTTAAAGGTGTCACACCTTAAATTAAACTTTGGAACAAAAGAAATAAGTAAAAAGAAACAGAAGAAAAATACACATTGTGATTTAGAAAGAGAATAATTTGATGTAAAACTGAGTCTTTGAGAGTGATGTGAAGAGAGAAGCAGTTTTACCTTCAACTACTCCATAGCTCACTGTGTTGGTGAAGGAAAAGAGGAAGAAAGAAAGATGAAGAGATCCAGACAACACTCAGAAAATAGAGACGATCTTCAGGATTTTGGCTCAGTGACTGTTCTACCGAACGCAGACAAAAGTCTCTAAAAACTCAGAATTCTGAACAAACTCAGGCTGAGGAAGAAACATAAAAGTAAAGACAGGATGGAAGAAAATGGGAGGAGAGGAGAACACAGTCCATTTTAAAACTGACCACACATTTAAAAACACGAGCGGCTGAACCGGCCAACACGTCCACAAAGTTCTGGAACATAGAACCCAGACCACATCAGACCACATGCCCGTCAGATCCATCAGATCCACGGCCAAGAGGCGGAGGATTGGAGGATTGTGGCGGACGCAGGAACAATCTGACAGATGCCATCTGCACATGCATGCATGCATCTACAGGCATGTGCACGTGTGTGCATCAGGATTGTAGGTTCAAACCTCTCAGCTTCTCCAGCAATATTTACAAATGCTAGGAATGTTTTCCTTTTTGGGATCTTCACGGATGAATACGTAACAGTAAAAAGATCCGACAGGAAAACAGGAAGATCGATTTCTTAGTAATTGTGTACGACAGAAGCTGAAGTTCTGATGACTGTCATGCAAACTAACGGATTAGACCACCGACTTACTGGAAGGCATGGTGTATGTGTCGTCTTCATCCACTATCTCGGCATAGTCATCCGTCTCTGAAATGTCAAGAAACACAAACGTCAAGAAGCTGAAGGACCGAGAAGCAGCTCGTACTTTCAGAGCAACAGGCGTCTGTGAACGCCAACAAAAGGCAGAGAAGCAGCAGAGAAGCAGCAGAGAAGAAGCAGAGAAGCACAGCTCCAGCAGCTCCAGCAGCTCTGGCGCAGACGTCGGATTTCTGCTGCTCTCACACAAACATTTGGCAGAAAGCGTCAGCTTAGCATGTGTTGTGAATATCTGTTTGTGTGAGAGCAGCAGGAGGAGGAGCAGCGGAAAAAAACCAAAAAGAAGAGAATGAGGGTCACAAAAGATCCACAAAAAAGTGAAAAGAGCAAAAAGAAAAGAGGAATCAAAGATACAAATGAATACAAATAATCACAAGGCAGCGACTGGGAGGGAAGCTGAAGGGAAACAGAAACTAGAGGGTGGAAACGGAGCAGCAGGAAAAAGAGGAAAGTCTTGAACAGATGGAGGAATTTAAAGCAGATCCGCCTCAGCTGGTGGAAACCAAACGCTCTAACCTGACAAACTACAGGCATGTCAAAGTCCAGAACCAAACATTATGGAGGACCTACAGGATCATCAGTGCAAAAGGGTTTGATTCTGCAGAAGTTATTAGAACCAAACACTGCTGTCAGAATCCAGACTAGAATCAGAGCGTCATGTCTTCATAAATCACTGTGAATAGGAATCAAGTTTCACATTAAAACAGATGACGTTTCCAGAAGGATCTCTGAACAAATCCTGGAACTGTTTCCATCAATCTGGATTCTTCTGTGACGGATTCACTTCAACTCAACTCGATTTTTTAAAGAATAAGCGAGAAAAGTTTGTTTTTCTGGTCAGTTTTGTAGACGTCTGAAACCAGATCCTTATTGGACAGATTCTCTCTGTATCCGTGATCTAGAACGTTCATGAATCCACCAGCATTCTGCTGAGAGTCTGCTCCAGTGAGAAGCTGTGA
This sequence comes from Oryzias melastigma, assembly GCF_002922805.2. Lineage (NCBI taxonomy): Eukaryota > Metazoa > Chordata > Actinopteri > Beloniformes > Adrianichthyidae > Oryzias > Oryzias melastigma. The sequence goes on from NC_050522.1 coordinate 27,139,106, forward strand.
TGGCGCCAGCAGATCATCGTTCCAGTGTGTTTGCTCCCATGTGCACGTGAAGTCTGACAGAAAGAGGTAAACAACGAGGCTTCCTCTGTTTCAGAGCTGCATTCTCCACAGTTTGTGAAAATTCATTTGAATCCAACTTTGAATTCATCTCACACTGAAGCTGAAAGGCTCTGCCACGTTCATGAAGGCTTCGCTGTGGAATCACAGAGAGAAAGGAATAAAGAAAGGAAGAAAAGAAGAAAGAGAGAAAGAAAGAAGGAAAGAAAGAAAGAAAGTAATAAAGGAAGGAAGGAAGCAGAGGTGAGCAGACGGATAAACAGCTGGACTTTACCATCCCCGCTGAGATCCTCTGCTATGTCCAGGAGAACATGCAGGAGACAGGAGGAGGACGCAGAGGAACCAGCAGAGGAGGAGAGGAGGAGAGGAGGAGGTTAGATACCAGCATGAAAACCTGCAGCATCAAAACGTAGCAGCTGTTAGTAGAAGCTGAAACCAACATGGAGAAGAATGTTCTAGAAGTGCAGTGAGTCTCTCCTAAAGGTTCGTTCTGGTTTAAGCTTGGAGCTCCTTCAAACAGCTGCATGAACGCACGGCTGAGGAAAAACCACCACAAACTTCCAGCAACACGGATGGATTCACACAGACGGATCTGTCACAGACCAGAACCAGTTATCCATGTTTAGATCAGGAGTCATCCACACAGATCTAAACATCTGATCTCCTCTTTACTGATGATCCTTCTCTCTAAACATCTGATTTTAGCTGCTGAAGTCTCAAAGGAACATTTCTGAGAACGCTGTAGCATGCAGAGAGTTCTAGTAGATCTACTTCTGTGAAGAAGAACATTTCATTTGGGAGAATGGAGAGTTTCCAGCTTTGGATGAATGAAGTATTTCTACTCTAAGAACAGAGTAAAACTTTCAGGTGATATTTAATAAAGAAAAGAAGAATCCCAGGAGGATTAAGGTTTGTCTTTGTTCATTTAGACTCTTTACTGAGATCTTTAAATCCAGATGTTTCCTGTTTTTTGGATCAATACACCCCCCACCCCCACACACACACACATATATAGGGTTTCAATCAATCAAAGCAATCAGGACAAGCGCAGCCGTAACCATCACTTCAAAGACGAGTTTGTGAATTCAATGGTTTAGTGTTTCCTTCACGATGCCGAACGACCAGAGATTTCTTTAATCACTGGATTAATCACTTGATTAATCACTGGATTAATCACTGAAATAATCACTGGATTAAGCACTGGATTAAACACTGGATTAATCACTGGATTAATCACTGGATTAATCACCGGATTGATAACTGGATTAATCACTGGATTGATAACTGGATTAATCACTGGATTAATAATTCACTTAATCACTGGATTAATCACTGGATTTAATAACTAGATTAATAACTCAATTAATCACTGGATTAAATATTGGATTAATCACTGGATTAATAACTCAATCAATCACTGGATTAATCACTGGATTTAATCACTAGATTAATAACTCATCTAATCAGTGGATTAAACACTCAATCACTGGATTAATCACTGGATTAATCACTGGATTTAATTACTGGATTAATAACTCAATTAAACACTGAATTAATCTCTGGATTAATCACCGAATTAATCACTGGATTAAACACTGGATTAATCAATGGATTAATCCCTGGATTAATCACTGGATTAAACACTAGATTAAATACTGGATTAATCAGTGGATTTAATAACTAGATTAATCACTGGATTTAATCACTAGATTAATAACTCAATTAATCACTGGATTAATCACTGGATTAAACACTGAATTATTCACTGGATTAATCACTGGATTAAACACTGAATTAATCACTGAATGAATCACTGGATTAATGACTCAATTAATCACTGGATTAAACACTCAATCACTGGATTAATCACTGGATTTAATAACTAGATTAATCACTGGATTAAATTACTAGATTAATAACTCGATTAATCACTGGATTAATCACTGGATTAAACACTGAATTAATCACTGGATTAATCACTGGATTAATGACTCAATTATTCACTGGATTAATCACTGGATTAATGACTCAATTAATCACTGGATCAATCACTAGATTAATAACTCAATTAATCATTGGATCAATCACTGTCTTAATCACTGGATTTAATCACTAGATTAATCACTGGATTAATCACTGGATTAATCACTGGATTAAACACTCAACCACTGGATTAATCACTGGATTAATCCCTGGATTAAACACTGGATTAATCACTGGATTAATCACTGGATTAATAACTGGATTAATAACTCAATTAATCACTGGATTAATCACTGGATTAAACACTGGATTAATCACTGGATTTAATAACTAGATTAATCACTGGATTTAATCACTAGATTAATAACTCAATTAATCACTGGATTAAACACTGAATTAATCACTGGATTAATCACTGGATTAATGACTCAATTAATCACTGGATTAAACACTGGATTAAACACTGAATTAATCACTGGATTAACCACTGGATTAATAACTCAATTAATCACTGGATTAAAACACTGGATTAAACACTGAATTAATCACTGGATTAATCACTGGATTAAACACTGAATCAATCACTGGATGAATCACTGGATTTAATCACTAGAATAATAACTCACCTAATCACTGGATTAAACACTCAATCACTGGATTAATCACTGGATTTAATTACTAGATTAATAACTCAATTAATCACTGGATTAAACACTGAATTAATCACTGGATTAATGACTCAATTAATCACTGGATTAAACACTGGATTAAACACTGAATTAATCACTGGATTAATCACTAGATTAATAACTCAATTAATCATTGGATTAATCACTGTCTTAAACACTGGATGAATCACTGGATAAATCACTGGATTAAACGCTGTCTTAAACACTGGATTAATCACTGGATTTAATCACTAGTTTAATAACTCAATTAATCACTGGATTAATCCCTGGATTAATCACTGGATTAATCACTGGATTAAACACTGGATTAAACACTGGATTAAACACTCGACTCTGAAGTGGACTTCAGTACATTCTCTGCAGGACGTTTGCGTTCTCGTGTCATGGCGGTGCACATGCTCCTCAAGGCCGGAGGTACCACCTCGCTGCCAATCGGAGCACAGAACAAAGGGGAGGAGGAAGCGCCGAGTTTTGATTGGCTTTGGAGGAGATGGTCTCACTAGACCAGGGGTCGGCAACCCAAAGTGTTGAAAGAGCCACTTTGGACCAATACAATAAAAACCAAATGTGTCTGGAGCCGCATAAATTGAAACGGCTTATAAAAGTCGTACACTGAAATTTACACATGGAGAATGTGTCGAATAAACGATTATTTCTCCTGCTGCGTGTCCTCGTGTCATTTATGCTACATTCTTGGCCTCATGACAAGTTGGTAAGATATTGCAGCGTTAAAATTATCTGACAAAAGCTGAATAGCCTCATAATAAACATTTGAGATTTTACTTTGACATCCCTCAATGACATAACGAGAGGGGGTCCTGATCAGTCTCTTCCTCATTCTCACTCCAGGTGCAGGAAGAATTCAAACATAACAGGACAAAATCATTAATGTTCAACAGTCAGACAACAAAACACGTTGACGAAAACCCAAACTTAAATCCAATTCCAGTCAGACAGGCAAAAGAACGGGTAAC
>NC_050522.1:27143800-27144804 GCF_002922805.2 Oryzias melastigma
TATGGGACTTGAGTGTTTTACCGGCACCATGAGTGAGAGTGGTGTGTGTATGAGTGACTCTCCTCACAGTGTCGGCTGTTCTGTGGTCCTGTACTGTTAAAAAAATGGTAGTCAAAATGTTGACACCAACTAATTTTCACGGCCTGCGTATACGCCTCTTCCTCCAATCAATTGAGGTCATTTTTTATTATTTTCAAACATTTTAGAAAAAGCGCCACTGAGCCGCAAGCGAGTGCTTGAAGAGCCGCATGCGGCTCCGGAGCCGCAGGTTGCCGACCCCCGCACTAGACCTTCAACCAATCAAACGGGAAAGGCGTCCAGAGAACCAGGAAGTAAAATGGATACGAGTGAATGGAGACATGTGAGGAAGAAAAAACAAACGTGTTACCAAGAGAAAGAAGGAAGACTTAACTTACCCGAGACGGAGATCGCCCGGACGCCACTTTTTACGGCGTCTAGCTTCTTCTCACTGTTAGACAGTCTAAAGACAAAGGACGACACAGACGTTAATCCTGGAACAAACGATCAGAGCCGGAATGATCCGGGATAACAAGGATAGACACTTCAACTTCAGAAACGTCTGAGAAGAAAACAAATAAATAACTGTCAGGAGGCTGCTCTGCTCCTCAGTTATCATGACATCAGGAGGAGACAGGAGGAGGGAGGAGGAGGTAAGGGGGAATGAGGAGAGAGGAGGAGAGAGGAGGACAGAGGAGGAGGGAGGAGGAGACAGGAGGAGGGAGGAGGAGGGAGGAGGAGGGAGGAGAAGGCAGGAGGAGGCAGAAGGAGGGAGGAGGAGAGAGGAGGAGGGAGGAGGAGAGAGGACAAGGGAGGAGGAGAGAGGAGAGAGGAGAGAGGAGAGAGGAGGAAGGAGGAAGAGACAGGAGGAGGAGAGAGGAGGAAGGAGGAAGAGACAGGAGGAGGGAGGAGGAGACAGGAGGAGGAGAGAGGAGAGAGGAGGAAGAGACAGGAGGAGGGAGGAGGAGACAGGAGGAGAGAGGAGA
>NC_050522.1:27144830-27160800 GCF_002922805.2 Oryzias melastigma
AGGAGGAAGGAGGAAGAGACAGGAGGAGAGAGGAGGAGGGAGGAGGAGGGAGGAGGAGACAGGAGGAGGGAGGAGGAGACAGGAGGAGGAGGTAGTGTTTAAGAAAGCCTAAGTGGAAAGTATTTATCTCTCAACTTATTTCCTTATTTGACCAAAAACAGACTGAATTAAGCAATGAAGCTGAAAAAGTTTAGAAGTCAAACATTTTCCTATAAGTATCAAATAACCACAAATCAAATTTAATAATGAACTTGTTTTTTATCCAAAATGAAAGACCAGCAATAACCAAATGATGCAGCATCTGCAGGATTTATATCTATGTTGTGATGAAGATTCTCCAGAAACTGTTTCTGCTTACTTTGGGATGGAAGGCAGCGCTCTCTCGCCCTCTAGAGGACAAAAACAGACATTACTGTTAGAATGTGTAAACCTAAATAGAGAATACGATGACGGAGTATTCAGACCACCATGAAAAAATGAAATTAAAAAAATCATAAAATTATGAGAAGAAAAGTCAGAATTTAACGAGGAAAAGGCCATTTCATGATGACTAAATCCATCAATGCAGCCATTTATGGCTTTGATCATAGGAATCCATGTCCCATAATGCATTGGGACCTCTGCAACTACACTACCAACAGTGAGCTCGGCAAAAACCCGCTTCTTTCTGCAGTTTCCTGAATCTTTTCTTATTCTGATAATAAACATTCTGATTGGTCGACAGACTGAAGCTGAAAAAGTGTTTTCTTCATACGGTCGGCTGTTCTGGAGGGAAAAGGACTCAGTACCTTTATGAACTCTGACGATGAACGAGTGCGTTTCCATGGAGACCAGGCGACAGTAGCCGTCAATCAAGTCGGCTAAGTTCTCAGCCGTGGTGAGAGATGCTGTCGTCACTGTGAGAGGCTGTAGACACACAAACACTAGAGTGGCAGATCCACATTGTTACAGACACAACTCACAGATAACACAACAACACAACAACACAACAGCTTTCCAGCTCAGTCGTCAGACTTATTTTTGTTCAATAACTCAAAGTGTTGTTATGAAATTGATAAACTCGTCTTTTTAATCTGACATAAATCTACTGACCTTTAGAGAAAAACTTAAAGATTTTAAGGATCAATAGATGATCTAGTTTCAGTCTCACTGGGACAGAAAATCTGTGTGGGAACAACCGTGAAGTCCAGAGGTCTCCATTCAAACCTGCGGTACCGAAATGTCTCGTGTAAAGACGGACCAGTGGTGTACCTCGACAGCTCCGGCTACGTTCAGCTGTAACATGCCTTTCCGGTCTTTCTCCTCCAGAGCCGAGTACTGGATGGACTGGACTTGAGTGAAGTTTGCTAGATGTGTGGGCTGGAGACGACATGAGAGCCTTCAGTCCAGGTGATCTACGACCTGCGCTCAGGTGAAGCTTCACTTACAGTCGACCCTTTATCGGTGAGGTAACTGATGCCTTCCTCTGGTCCGATGGCCAGCTCCACCTGGATCACCCAGCTGGACTGTTGAACAAGAGAGAGGAATGAGACGGACAGAACCGGAGACGTCACAGCCCATCACATGCAGTCAGACCTTCAGAACCAATCAAAGCAGAGACCCACCCCCAGCGCGCATTTGAAGAACTCCTTATCGTAGCGGCGAATCGGAGCCAGAACCTCCAGGAACTTCAGCATGCACTGCTCGTCGTTCAGGTTAGCTACCTGCTTAAACGTCTGCTGGATCAACTTCCGAAGAGTTTTGGCCTGAGAAGAAGAAAGTTCTGAGGAAAGTTCTGGTTTCTGGACCAACACTACCAGAAATGCAATAATAGAGTATTTTTAACAATCAGATCAAACAGAGAATTAAATTCTCCTTACAGATCAACAGTTAGAGAAACAGTCAACTTAACATAAACTGTTGATCCAGAAATCATAAGTTCAGATCATTTTAACCTCAGAGATCTCACAGCTGATTCCACACGTTTCTACTGAATCTAATCTGAGGGTTGATGTCACAGAACATCAATCATTCATCCCATTTCCATGAACCAGCAGACATGGAATCTCAGTTCATGAATCATACGTGACAGAAGACATCCCAAAACTGCACAGGTTTGTCCCTGTAGATTAAGATCAGGATTAGAGTGGATTAACTGAATTATAGATTATCTGTCAGAGGTTTTAGATCAGAATTAGGATTATTCCTTATTAAAGAGTTCTGAGATTCACTGATAGACACAAACTCTCACAGTGACTCACATTCACTCATTCATATTCTCTCAAATATTAACATCATCTCCATTTAGAAAATCAATATCACTGCGGCTGTTACCTCAGTGGTTAGGGTTTAACCCTTTAACCCTTAGAGTTAACTAGTATAGGTAACCAGTTAGGGTTTAACCCTTTAACTAATAGTTAACTAGTACAGGTGACCAGTTAGGGTTTAACCCTTTAACCCATAGAGTTAACTAGTATAGGTAAATGGTTAAGGTTTAACCCTTTAACTAATAGTTAACTAGTACGGGTAACCAGTTAGGGTTTAACCCTTTAACCCACAGCGTTAACTAGTACGGGTTAGGGTTTAATACGTTAACGCGTAGAGTTAACCTGAATCAGGAATGGTTGTTGTTCCAGAAACTAATGATTCAGAAATGTATTAACACAGACTTTGGTTATAATAACTTTTTAAAAAGTCCATCCCATAATAACTGCTTCTTGCTGGAAATGACTTTACTCCGACACAGTTTCCATGTTTCCTGAAGGTTACCGATCAAAGACGGGCATTTCTGATCGGTAACCCTCAGGTTTCTGTGATCCAGAGGGATCTGAGAGTGACCGATCAGGACCGTGGCGTTTCTGACAAACTGGATGGATCCAAACTGACCAGCGCTCCACTAACCCTCCTGTCCAGATGAATGCTCTGTGGCAGCAGCTCCACCCTCACCATCTGCTGTGTTTGTAGGAGTCCATTGAGCGAGAATAATCTCATTAAAAGACTGCTGAGGACGGTGACGGACAGCTGGGCTCTGCTTTTACCACACACCGTCTCACTGCATAATAACACGACCAAAACACGCGTCTGGCATCATGACAGCTGTCAAAAAGAAACAGTTTGTTTCCACAATGACACGTTTTCATCTGTAAGATCCAGAAATGCAGATGAATCTCTTAAAGATGTGAGTATTCATGTTGAAATGATCAGCAGAACTGTCTGAATCCACCTTAAGATGAAGGTTTTCAGATGAGCTGTAAGGACGTATGTGGGGGGGGGTCCGACAGTGCGTGAGGGCCGGCGGCTTTAAATTAACACCTCCCCCTCCTCTGGAGAAGGAGATGGCGCCGTGAGAGCACAAGGCACCCGGAGAGACGCACAATCACAGTCAATCACACACCGCCGAGCATCTGCCCACCGCCGACCTCTGCAGGTCACGGCGCTCTGAACGCACACACGAGCACACGCACACACAAACACACGTGCACATGCACACACAAACACACGTGCACATGCACACACGTGCACATGTACACACATACATACGTGCACATGTACACTAGGGCTGCCACAAACGATTATTTCAATAGTCGACTATTCTCCAATTATTTTTTTATCGATTAGTCGACTAATCAGTTCGTGCGGCGACTGGATGTAAAACATTCATCTTAACCATCATTATCTTTAAACTTGAGGTCTTTAAGCTATATTCTAACTAAAATAAAGACAATAGTTTATTAATCTTTTAATGAATCTGCAGCTTTTTTCCTTCATTTGTTTCTGGTATTAAAACAAGACTTAAATCAATTGAGGTAATATGAATCAACTACAGAAAACGTATTAAAAGTTTTCTGTTTTCTGTATTAAAAAAATATTTTTAAAGCTTTAAAACATATATTTAATAAAACATTTATAAAGTATTTCAAAAGCTATTTGCAGATATAAACACATTCAAAATATTTGCTGACTGAGGCCCATTTATTAAAGCAAAACACTAATAACATCTTTGAACTGAAGATATTCCTATACATATATAAAACCTGAGGATGTCCATAGAAACAAAGAAAATAAATAAAAAGGGGAAATTTATATTTTTAAAAAGGGAGAATAGCAGGGGATGTTAGAATGTACATCAGTACTTTCATTCTTTCACTACCATCCACTGCACATGCGCAGACCGATACTTCATATTGTTCAGTTTGGGGGAGAACCCTTAAATCTGTGTTACTTCTTTAATGTCGTGGTTGTTTTGCTGTTTGTTGTTGTTTTTGAGACTTTAAGTTACATTTACTTGTAGCTTAATGCAGATAATGTAATGCTACACTTGTAAACTTAGCTCTGGACTTTTAGGTGAGCTCCTTCACTTCTGGGACTCGTAGTTTTGAATCGTTCCATAACTCTGCAGATCCGTACCGACACACAGCCTCTCTGTCTGCGGTGAACGTTTCATAATCCGCTCTTCGAACCGAATGACATGATCGCGGCGCGGAATATGAATGAAGCCATGGACGAGCGGTTCATTTCCAGTGTAAACTCGTTATCCGCGCCGTCCTCGCGGCGTTTGGTTAGAAGAGAGCAGATTATGAAACGTTCACTATGCAGACAGAAGCGCCGTAGACACGGATCTGCTGCAGATCTTCTGATTCATTTCCAAACAGCGCAGTAATGACAGCCACAGCAGCGCTAGCTGTGTTAGCGCTGATGTTAGCTTAGCTAGACGAAGCTCTCTGTTCAGCGTGATCACACTCGGTCTCAACATGCTTCATCTTCAGGTGACAAAGATGTGTGACGAAGAGAATGGCAGACCCTTCGACGACCAAATTATTAGTCGACTATTTTAATAGTCGATTAGTCGTTGATTAGTCGAATAACCGTGGCAGCCCTATTGTACACATAAACATGCGTGCACATGCACACACAAACACACGTGCACATGCACGCAAACACACAAACACACGTGCACATGTACACACAAAGTTCTGATCCCCTCTACAAACCTCTGCTACACTCATCACTCGCTGCTCAGACGTTCAGCTACACGACTACAGGGATCGATTCTCTGATTCTCTGACTAAAACGAAACGTTGAACACAAAACCTTTGAATGTCGACAAAGCCAAACTCTGTTGAAGAAATCGTTTCAGACAGAAACTGGAACGACTATCCAGTTCTGAGTCATCCTGATCCGTCTTGATCCGTTTGGGATCATCGTCTTACCTTAACTGAGTCCAGCAGCTCCTTTGGGAAAAAGCGCCTCAAACCAACGTCTTTCCTGAAGAGAGAAGATGGAGGTCAGAATGTTGATGATGTCATTACACTGAGGAATGTTGGTGAGCGCTCTGGAGGACCACGTTTCCTCTCAGGGGACGCCGCACAGCTTCAAACGGAGATCAGGAACAGAATTATCTCCTGATGAATGAAGCACCGACTTGCTCAAAAACTGGAACTAGAAAGAAGATGTACAGGAATCAACCCCCCTCTATGTAATGAAACCAGCCCTGTGGGGGGGGGGGAGGGTGACATCACTGAATCACTTCAGTCAATCAAAGCAGTTATCTGTTATGACTCAAAGGAGGAAATAAAACTTCTCAAAGATCTTAGATGTTGTTATTCAAAAGTATTTCAGAATCAATAGAAAGTTTATTTGTGAGAAAAACGTGACCAGAACTCGGTTTTCGGCTCTCAAACAAAATCAAAATACTGTCTGCAGTTAAAAATGTGAAAAGTTTTCTGGTAGATTTCTTTCTCATCATCCACACACAACCTAAATCTTTCTGTGCACACATGCAGACGTGCTGATGCCTTCACTGCTTCACTCTCACACTTTGATTGTAAACATTCACTAAACTTTGAAATAAAATAGTGAAGAACAAACAACCGACTCAACGGTCCTGAACAGGTCAGCATCCTCCCGTCCTGGAACCAGAACTCTCTGATCCACAACATGATGTGTATAACATCATGGGAGTGGCAGCTTCAGCGAGGACCGGCCGAGGGTCCTGCAGCCCCTCCCTCCTCTGAAGATGGTGTCTCAGAACTGTGTCTCAGGTCCGTGTCTCAGGTCTGTGTCTCAGGTCCGTGTCTCAGGTCCATGTCTCAGGTCTGTGTCTCAGGTCCGTGTCTCAGGTCCATGTCTCAGGTCTGTGTCTCAGGAGCGTGTCTCAGAACCGTGTCACAGAACCGTGTCTCAGAACCGTGTCTCCAGGGAGAACCGTGTCACAGAACCGTGTCTCAGAACCGTGTCTCAGGTCTGTGTCTCAGGTCCGTGTCTCAGGTCCATGTCTCAGAACTGTGTCTCAGGTCCGTGTCTCAGGTCCATGTCTCAGAACTGTGTCTCAGGTCCGTGTCTCAGATCCGTGTCTCAGAACTGTGTCTCAGGTCTGTGTCTCAGAACCGTGTCTCAAAACCATGTCACAGAACCGTGTCTCAGAACCGTGTCTCAAGGGAGAACCGTGTCTCAGAACCGTGTCTCAGAACCGAGTCTCAGAACTGTGTCTCAGGTCCGTGTCTCAGGTCCATGTCTCAGAACTGTGTCTCAGGTCCATGTCTCAGGTCTGTGTCTCAGGAGCGTGTCTCAGGTCCATGTCTCAGGTCTGTGTCTCAGAAGCGTGTCTCAGAACTGTGTCACAGAACCGTGTCTCAGGTCTGTGTCTCAGAAGCGTGTCTCAGAACTGTGTCACAGAACAGTGTCTCAGGTCCATGTCTCAGAACCGTGTCACAGAACCGTGTCTCAGAACTGTGTCTCAGAACCGTGTCTCAGAACCGTGTCACAGAAGCGTGTCTCAGAACCATGTCACAGAACTGTGTCTCAGAACCGTGTCTCAGGTCCATGTCTCAGAACTGTGTCTCAGAACCGTGTCACAGAACCGTGTCTCAGAACTGTGTCTCAGAACTGTGTCTCAGAACCATGTCACAGTACCGTGTCTCAGAACCGTGTCTCCAGGGAGAACCGTGTCTCAGAACCGTGTCACAGAAGCGTGTCACAGAACCGTGTCTCAGAACCGTGTCTCAGAACCGTGTCTCCAGGGAGAACCGTGTCTCAGAACCGTGTCACAGAAGCGTGTCTCAGAACCGTGTCACAGAACCGTGTCTCAGAACCGAGTCTCAGAGCTACACTGATGTGGGCTACATGCATAATTGACTAATAGAACATTTAAGGAAAATATTTACTCCAGAAGCTCATAATTGGATTTCTTGTCCAAAGCGTTTCCTCTCATGTCTTTGAAGAACCTCCTGGAAAAGACAAAAGAGATGATCACCCAGAGAATCCACCAAAAGACGAGAAAGAATTAGATTATATCAGGAAAATCTGCTGATAAAACTACAGATCCAGGAGTTTCTTCCACCTGATTTCCAAGCAGCCCAGCTTGAGGGCGACGTCTTGATCCACCTGACCTCCCATTTCATTCATGTAATCGTTCTTCGCCTGGAAAACAAAATACGTTTTCATGTCCATCCATCACTCAGATCCATTCAGCATCAGTGGATTAAATTGTGAAGAATTTCATAAAACAGTATTTCTGCTCGTTTAAGGAAATCCACACATAAACAAACATACACAAACAGATAAACAAACAAACACATATAAACAAACAGTCCTTCTGACACATGAACCAAAGACATGGCTGGTCTTTCAGCTCCACCATATGGCAGAAGGCGGGGCCTGAACGGCGTCTGTGTTTGTACCTGATGGTAGAAATAGTTGAGTGTGGGTCTGTCTTCTGTAAACTGCTGCACAAAACCTTTGGGTAGGTACCGGATCCTCAGTTCATACCTACAGAGGAAGAGACGCAGGAGAACATCAACAATCCCTTCCTCCAGCAGAGTAACACAAACACAACCAGCTTGGTGCTAAATACTTCACACATACCATCTGCTGCTCGTTAAATTTGTAAGTGTTTGAAAAAACGGTGCTGTTTCATGAATTATGCAAAGACAGTCAGCGGAAGAAGAGGGATTGGACAAAGACAAAGCTCTAGGCAAACATGCAAAGGATTGTGGGGATTATTAAAAACACAGGAGATGCTCCATAGAGGGGTTGACTTAGACAAACCAGGCGTCTGTTGGTTCTCTTTATGTCCACAGAGCAATAGATCTTCTGACAAAGCCTGAAGCACCAAACCTGCTGTGATGAAGACAACGTACAGCCCAACCCTAACCTGCTACCTCACTTTACTGGCCTTTAACAGATGGGATTCTTAACAACATTTGCAGTAAATGATCGTGGCAACAACACAAAAGACTACATGGAACATGCTATCAGGAAAAAACAGGGACTTTGAGTTTCATCAAAGGAAAGGTCCCTCAAGAACATCTTAATGTCTTAAGAGTGTTTGTTATTCATGTAGGCCTCTACCTCCGGACTGGAACTGCTTTTAAAGCAAAACATTCAAGAACAACTCATCTACCAGAAACACAAGAAACATCTGGAGATGAGAGAGTCTTTTAGGAAGAAAGAAGTTAAGTCCTCTAGGGTTAGGGTTACAGAAATTAAATTAAGTAAAAGTTGACATTGTGGGAAAAGTTTGTGAAAAAACAAATTTTAGTGATTCTAATAGGATATTATTAATCCGACAGTACTGGTCCTTTGGTGTGGAAGGCTTCACAATCTAATTGTTGCTTAGCAACCTGGCATGAAGACACCTTAGATTTTTCAGAAAATGACCCGATCTTTGAGCATTGTTGTATATCACTCAAGTAAAACACAGTGAGGAATAAAAAAGAGCACTTGCCTCCACTCCTCATTAGGCTGTGCTTGCTCATATGTTTCTCTGATGTGAGACACGCCCATATCTGGGTGGAGCCAGTGTACTTGATCTCTGGATTGGGTGTTGCTAAGTCGAAGGCCAAAACAAGAAGTCCAGCGCACTTTGTGGATGTCCAGAATCTTTTGGATGATACCCTGCAGTCAAAGTGAAGACACAAACTGAAAGTGGATGTTTCATTGGTCAGTCTATCCATCAGCAACAACACAAACATGACCGATTTCACCGATCGGCTCACCATGGATTACTGCAGTCTTCCCTATATCAAAGTGACAGAAGATTAAATTAAAACAGTCACGTCCAAAACACAGTGTGTTTACATCTGTGTCTCTATTGAGATCAAGGAGAGTGTTGGTTATTGAGCCACATGACTGAGTGTCCAGCAGGTTAGCATGTTAGCATCCCAACAAGCTGGCAGAGGTCACACAACCATAGTAATGCTCACAGAAGCGAATTTGAGGCTATGCAAAAAAACGGGGGGGGTGACCTAGTTACTGTAGGAAAGATCCAGAGGAGAACGAGGAAACCTGCTGTAGAATCGGCTGCATGGCCACTGAGAGATGAAGAACCAGCGAGCTGCAGCATCATAGACGGTTCTTAAAGCACACTGCCTCAGAAAACTACAAAAAACTACAAAAGACGGGCCTCTGGGTAAAATGAAAACGTCCTCACAGAGCAGAGTCGTTATCGGAACAAAAACGGAAAACATTCAGATGCAGAAAAAGAAAACATGGATTTTATATTTTCAACACTTGTTTACACAGCTACTGTCCCAGTTATAGATGTAATAGTATTACTATAAGTATCACTTTGGACCAGTACCATCTTCAGCTTTTGGCCCAAACCCCACTATTTTTACAATTCTGTCACCTGACGGACATTTTTCATTTTCATGTTTTTTCTCACATTTTTTGATAAACATATCTTGTGACCATCAATAAAACAACAGAAAAAAGTCACTTAATTATTTTCGGTGAGCCTTACAGAATCCTGAAATACAAATCAAGTCCACTCCCAAACCTGTACGTTAGAATGGTTCTGGTCCTGTAATCGTGCAGCGTTTGGGTCTTCTTACCCTCACATCGGTTGCATCTCCATATCTGATATTGGAGGACCAGAAGTTCTGTTCTATGTTTGTCTCAAAGTAATGAAAGACTTTCAGGACCCGGTCCACGGATCCAGCCATGGTTCGGTCCGGTGGTCCTGTGCTCAGCAGAGACTTGGCACCTCCTAGGAGGGGGTTATGAAGGTTGGGGTCCAGGTAGGCTGTGGCCATGGTTTTCCCAGCTGATGCCGCCGCCGCTAGGTGTCGGTCATATTCTGTGCAGCAAAAAACAGAAAAGAAATTAAAACGTCGTCCTGAGTTAAAAACTGGAGAAATAGAGACTTCAATAAAGAGTTGATGGTTTAATTCTGTAACTAAGGCTTCCTGACCTGAACACAAAACTTTGGTTTGAATATTATTTCTGTTTATGGAGCCTCACAGAGTCCGGGGTCAGAGGCTGATACGGCAAACCCCCACTGTGCTGTCCTTGAGCAAGGCTGTAGACCAGATTTCCTCTAAGAATCCTAAATATAAAGCTGTGTGAGTGTGAACGGGGTGTTGTTAACCGAGAGTCCTCCAAACGGAGCGAAACAAACGTCTTTTAAAGGTAATCTAGTCCCCAAAAAAACTCCTCATTTCGTTTGTTCTTCAATCATTCTAAAACCTTTTCATAGAAAACACTTTCATCTACATTACACTAATAATGATGGAGTAAATATTGTCATTTGGTAAGATCGAAGAAAACAAAAACAGTAAAATGTTCTGTCAGTGTGGAAGTGTAAGAAAATTAAAATAAAAAAACACATCAAGTTACAACAGCATTATGACTCAGGATTTTTGTTTTTTATGTTCATTTCTTTTTTCCTTTACAGACGGTTTCCTCCTGATCCAGCACGTCCTCGCTCAGTTACGCGTTTCTACTGGAAGTACTGTCTGCCGGGTACATGTGTTGCTTTTGGCAAAGTAAAACACAAAGAACAACAAGATCGCAGAGAAAACACAGTCAGGGTCATTCTGTAATTACAGAGAGGACAATAGGCTGCCATTTTCCTGAGTGAGAAGTTGTGTCATCGACACATTTCCTCTCAAAGTTCACAATCACATCGTGAGAGGGAGCTGGATGTGCTGAAGCCAGAACCACAAACCAGAAAAAAAAGAACTACAAACCAGGTCAGGACAAAAACAAACAGTTTCATTTTGTCTTCCTGGATCGTCTCTTTCTCCTTTATTCAAGGAAATGGAAACGTTTGCACAAGTAACACACACATACACACTAACCAGAGGTGAATATCAGGGCGGCAGGTTTAAAGGAGGATTTCTTTTTGCTCTTCCTTCGCTCCAACTGGTCCAAAGTGTGGCTGCTTCTCAGTATTTTCCGGCTGAACTTCCCACAAACGTTTTTCTGCTTCCTCTGAGTGTTCTGGTGGATGAAGGAGATCCCTCTGTCCCAGCACAATGAGAAAGGACTACAGCCACTTGTTGCCATGGAAACGCATGTCTCTGTCTCTGACCCAAACACTGACACACAACTGGCTGCTACACAACCTCTCATCACACAAAACAACAAAGAGCTGAAGTCAAACAAACAAACAGTCGAGAGTCTGTTCTGACATTTTCCTAAAGTTCTTTCTCTCAAAGAAGAAAACGTCCAAACGGGTCAAATCTGAAAACCGTTTTAGTATCTATACTCAGAGACAAGAGTGAAAACATGAGCTGGATTTCAGAATCTCCACCAGAGGGAAACGATCCGGAGAAATGTCCCTTCCATCCACAAACATCTCTTCCCGACTCCAGCAGGTCTGATGAAAGCATGCAGCCTGTCCTTGGATCAAATCCTGCTTCATGAAGCCGAGCTGTGATGGAAACGTTTGTTCAGGCGTACTGAAGATGACACAGACCGAGATTGTCCCGAAACAAATCCAGCTTTTACACCAGAAGCTGCTGATCCAAAGCAGCAGTCGGAGGAAAGACAGTCGTCCTGCAGGGAGAAGTTCTGCTGGAAAACACCGAAGTGAACGGAAGCAGCTGCAGGGATTGTTTCAGGGAGAATGAGAGGAAAAGCAGGACAGAGCAACAACACGATGGACAGAGGAACCAGGACAGCAGGGGAGGGGGAGGAGCCAAACCTCATTAATATGCTAATCATTTCCACTCCCACCCCTTTTGTATGACGCTGGGGTCACATGACTTGGTCAACATTTTATTGGAGCAGAATCTGTAATTTCATCACAAGACAAACGACTTCAGACTTCCATCAAATGTCGTTTTATTCTTTTAAACAAAGAATCATCACCGCGAAATCATCAAACAACCAGCAAGCCCAGAACATCCCAGAATTCAGATCCTGAACCAGAGAGTCATCCTCTTTATGTGAACAGATCCACCGAACCGGACTGAACCCAAACTACAGTAAAACCATCGTCTACCTGAAAGGAAACCATTCACTCCACACAAACAATCCCTAACCCACAACATGAACGCACAACATAAACACGCAACATGAACGCACAACATCAACACACAACATGAACGCACATCAACACACAACATTAACCCACAACATGAACACACAACATCAACGCACAACATGAACACACAACATCAACACACAACATTAACCCACAACATGAACACACAACATCAACACACAACATGAACACACAACATCAACACACAACATTAACCCACAACATGAACACACAACATCAACACACAACATGAACACACAACATCAACACACAACATTAACACACAACATGAACACACAACATCAACCCACAACATGAACACACAACATCAACGCACAACATGAACACACAACATCAACCCACAACATGAACACACAACATCAACGCACAACATGAACACACAACATCAACACACAACATTAACCCACAACATGAACACACAACATCAACACACAACATGAACCCACAACATCAACACACAACATCAACACACAACATGAACACACAACATCAACGCACAACATGAACACACAACATGAACACACAACATCAACACACAACATGAACACACAACATCAACATTAGGGGGGTCGGTGTTTGTGTGTGGACGGCTGAAAGCCTTCTGTCAGAGCGGCGGATGTTTCCATGAGTGGGTAGAAGTTCTCCTGGGACCAGAGAGTCTTGAGGTCTATGGAACCCCCCCCCCCATTGTTTAAGGATGACTGTAGTACGACAGACTAAAATCTGAATATTCAGTATCAGGAGTTAAAACAGTGAAGATGATAGAAAATATCATCTTCCAACTTGTCTTGAAATGTTATAAAAATACATGTTTGGGGGAGGAGGTGTGTGTGTGCTTTTGTGTGTGTTGGGGGGGGTGGTAAAAAAATAAGACATACTGGTCGGAAACCCCTCTTTTCTGGAAAAGTATTTTCATTTTTAAAGGGATAAATGTTTTCAAAACACCTATTTAGACTTTATATTCATTTTTGGGAATATCTCTTGTGGGAAAATGTCAAGTTTTGCCAGATATTATTTATAGGGCTGTCAGATTTGTCGCGTTAAAAACGTGTTAATCTGACATGTGCTTGACGCCGACAATTTTTTTGACGCATTAATCGCGAATCTTCTTATACGTTCCTTTCCACACCGTGCGCGGGCGTCCCGCCCTCCAACTCACCGGCTGCTCTCACTAGATCACCGGCGGCTCTTCAACCTCCGAGCTGCGAGCTAAAACCGGCCGGCGCTAGGACCTGGAGAGCTCCTGCACCCTAACCCGGCTCCAGTTCGCGTCCAGTACCACATCTGGTGGTACCGGCTCGCGTCCGGCGCCGCGTCCTGAGAGCTGCGGACCCCCGACGTTCCGAACAGCAAGCGCACCGGGGGACGTTTTAAATGTTCTGGAGGTTTAAGCGTGATCCAGCCCCAGCATAGCGGTCTGTCTGCCGGCATATTCATCCGTGAGCTCCGCTGGACACGTCGCTGCATCGAGCTGCAGCCAGAGAACGCGGCGGCAGTAACAGACTGTCAAACTATCCACAGAGTATCCCGCTTTTCTCAGTCTTTAAGGTTTTAAAAAACAAAAGTTAATTGGAAATGATAAATCTCTATTTCATTTATTACTGTAGTTCAGCAGAGGAGGAAAAGATTTGGTCCTGACAAAAAATGAACATGAAAGTGTTATGGAAATGTTATTTTTGATGTTTTTTATTTTATTTTACTGAACGTTGATTGAAGTTTAGAATTTAAAATGCCCTTCACTTGCACTTGGGCTTTTGTTAGGCATTTTATGTTACAGCCTTTTATTGTTAAGAAAGTTTATCTCAATACAATGTTACAAAATAAAGTAGTTCTGATGAAACTATTAATTTTGTCATTTTTGTTTTCATAATTAATGTAGAACTGCTAAACTCCACAAACCACACATTTTTTTCCTTAAAAAAAGGCCACATTTTAATTTGAGATTAATCGCGAGTTAACTTGGGACAAAATGCGATTAATCGCGATTAAACACATTCTGTTAACATGAACACGGGATTTACCAAAGAAAACCTGATAAATATCTAACACTAAATGTACTTATACAGCGTTTTACCGTCACAGTCCCATTTGCCACTCAAGACCGGCGCCGACCTATACCCCCCCCGGACCAATATTGGGTTCAGTGTTCTACCAAGGACGCTTCAAAACGCCGACAGGCAGGAATCAAACTGTGATCTTCAGACCAGAGGTCGACCGCTGTACCTCAGCATCACGCAGCGTAAATACAGCATAAACATTGTATAACATAAAAGTCTAAATGCTAGACAATATCTAAAAGTGAATGAGAAAGGTGTTTGTGGGTCAGCAGCTCACCTGTGTAGAAGACAATCCTTGAAATGTCTGAAAGAGAAAAGAAAAGTAATCAGTCAGCTGTTGGACTGTGCGGTCAAATCAAATACACCATAGGAGAAGCTCCAGCTCAATGACTATACGCCTCACAAAACTGATGTAGGAGTAAACAGATTAAAACCTAACTTAAGAGATCAATCAATGTCATGCTTTCACACAAAGACATTATTGAGATTTTAAATCAATAGCCCATTGTTGAAACATTGACCCTGGTTCTATTTCTCTGAAACCTCATTAAAGAGTTAACACAGGAAGTGCTTTTGTTGTTCAGGTCCAGCAGCTGTGACACCAGGATGTAACCCAGACCGTAATGTAAGCTTCTAGCCTTTGATTGGAGGATAAGGAACACGAGGAGGAAGTATCTGCTGTTACCAAAATAAAACACTGAAGAATCTAAACTCTTTTCTGAAACTTTCTGCTTCCATCCACATGAATGAAGATTCAAGACTTCATCTCAACCTCTGTGTTTTGCAGCATAACTACCGGGTCTAACGAGTTAAGACGATGGTCTCCTTTAAGACCCTCCCGGTCATACAATGGTATCACCAAGAAACGCTCACTCCGTTTAGCGTTCCAACTCCGCCAGAACATTCTGGTGAGGAATCTGCACCACATTTACGGTGGATCCTGAATGTTTTCATGAATGTTTAAGGCAGACGAGGATAAGATGAAGACGCTGCAGAAAGGGAGCATTCCTGGAGGAGGTACAAAGAAAGAGAGCGACCAATCAGAAGAACTGGTTTGAAAATGGATTCCTGAGGAAAGACGGACAGTTCCTCTTCACCTCCAGTTCCTCCTCCATCTCCAGTTCCTTATCCGTTTCTAGCTCTTTATCGGCTTCTAGTTCCTTATCCGTTTCCAGTTTCTTTTCCGTCACACACATGTACACACAGACACATACATGTGCACACAGACACATACATGTACATACAGACACATACATGTACACACAGACACATACATGTACACACAGACACATACATGTACACACAGACACATACATGTACACACAGACACATACATGTACACACAGACACATACATGTACACACAGACACATACATGTACACACAAACACATACATGTACATACAGACACATACATGTACACACAAACACATACATGTGCACACAGACACATACATGTACACACAGACACATACATGTACACACAGACACATACATGTACACACACACACATACACATACAGAAACAGACACACATTCACATCAAAGTGTTACTACGTGTCTGAAAACCTTCTTCAGTCCAGATCTGATCCAATTGATCTAAACAAAGATCATTTGTTTGATCAGGTGGATCATTCGACGAG
>NC_050522.1:27162577-27163417 GCF_002922805.2 Oryzias melastigma
CTAAATATCAGGAACTTGTTATAGAAGGCTTAATATGACCTTGGTGTCACAACAGTCAATAAACATGTTTAGTGATAATGTGAAGTTATGCTTAGAAACACGTGTTCCTTCAGTAACATGGGTTCACATCCCTATGAAACACATCTGTCTTTAATAAATAGGTTCAAATTCTAAAGTGACAGAAATGAGTTTCAGGTTCGAAAGGAAAAATATTTTATGATGAATATCTCAAAGGTTTCATCTCAGTTGAAACTTCACCGTTTATGAATCTGATTTGAAGAATTTAAGAACCATTTAACATGTTTGTTAAAAAGAACAAAGAAATAACTGGATTCCACTCAAAACATTAACATTATTTGAATCAAGTTTTGTTAATGAATTTGGGAAATCAAATCCAACAATAACCAAATCGTTACTGGTGGTTTAAAGTTGACTTTTATTTTCACTATTATTTGTATTATTTTCTGCATTTATTGTTATTGTATTCTAACATCCCAGTGAAATACACCAGACACATGATAAACTCTGTCTACTGTTACAATGATGTAAACCAAACAAACAGAGGAGCATGAAGCTCACCGTGGTACAGTCCGTCCATGGACGTCTGATCTGCTGCACGGATCACAGAGAACGGCGCCGAACTTCATCTGCTGCCGGACAGCAGGATGGAGGAGGAACGGGGGGAGGAGAGGATGAGCGCGGGGGGGCACCAGAAAGAAAAGAAGGGGGGGAGGAGGGAGGAGTCAGGGGAAGAACAAACCAGGAGGACGAGGAGGCGTGTCCCCCAAGAGAAAGAGGGAGGAGTCAGGGGAAGAACAAACCAGGAAGACGAGGAGGCGT
>NC_050522.1:27163546-27166765 GCF_002922805.2 Oryzias melastigma
CCCCCCCCCCCCCCTCCCAGAGACTGTTCTTCATTCAGTCAGGCTGACCTTCCTCAGGAGTTCATTAAGAATCAAACCATAGAAACTCATTCAAACGGTTGAAAGCTGCAGTTCTTAAGCTCACAATCACATGTTAACGTTTGGACAGAAATCTATTTCCCAGTCGCCGTTTAGTAGTGATGATGATGATGATGATGATGATGATGATGATGACATTGTTTTTAGCAAAAACAAAAAAAAACTGTAGTTTTCTCTGACATAGTTTCTGCAGAGCGGCAGGAGTTCAGTAGTAATTCACCTCTGATTTGTGGCCTGGACTGTTGCTGCTGAGTAAGCCCCCTCCTACTTCCCATCATCCCTTTGTCTACACTCTCTCCCACTAGCTTACAGCCCCTCACACCTCCAGCATAACATGAACAAAAACGGCAGCAATGTCATTTCTATCCAGACGTCCGGTTCTGATCCACATTCATTTTTGATCCAGTTTTGAGTTCTGATCCAGATTCCAGCTCAGACCAGAAAAACAAAGATGTTCATGGATCTATTTGTGGACAATCAGCAGGGGGCGGGGCAGGGAGCTGGTGGCTCCGCCCAGTGTATTATGTGACAAATACGATCTTTTATTTGACTCTCCTGATTCACAACAATTTCAATAAAGAAAACTTAGACATGTCGTTTCAATCTTAAATGATTTTATCTGTTCATAAAAACTTTAAAAACACCAATAGCTCAATTTTATCAAAGGGACCTTTAAGAGCTTTGATCATCACAATGCCGTCTGAAAGTCAACACCAACTAGACACCAGAGGAATATGGTAAATGGCGTATACTTGTATGCGCTTTCTACCCTCCTTCGAGGGCCCAAAGCGCTTCACAGTCACAGACCCATTCACACATTCACCCATTCACCCATTCACACATTCACCCATTCACACATTCACCCCTTCACACATTCACCCATACACGCACCCATTCACACACTGGTGGTGGCTCCGCTGCCGAACACTGGCGCCAACCTCCCACCAGAGGCAATTCGGGGTTCAGTGTCTCGCCCAACACACTTCGACACATGGCCGGGCAAGGCGGGAGTCGAACCCGCTCACTTCTGATCAGGAGTCGACCGCTCTACCACTGCACCACGGTCACAGAGGTCACAGCCCTCATTGTCGAATGTTTCATTCTAAGAAAGTTAATCCATGTCTTTATACTGTCATACTGAGAAAGCCTGGAGCATTGACTGTAAAAGGGAACTGGATTGAGTGACACCCCCACATGGTGTTCTAAACAGGAAGTACCAGCTGGTCCAAGAAAACTATATCCTGTTCACAATCATTCATCATATTGATCCGACCTTTAACATCTTGATAATCCTCTTTTTCCATATTTTGTTTGAAGTTCAAGATATGCAAGTCATAAACTGACCAATCAGACGCCTCGATAAAGGTAGGTGGTCTTGTGTCAAAGCTTTTGATTGACAGAATCTCCAGAGATCGTTTTCAATGGTAGGGGTGTGGTCTTTTACCATGCTCACTCCTGATTGGAGGGACTAGTTTCCACAGATTGACCAATCACTGCTTCCTGACAGCGTCTGGTACCAACATGGCGACAACCGTATAGTCGAGAAATGGCGACTGAATTGATTTCCTTTGATTGGAAGCGGAAACAAACCGTTTTCTACGAGTGAATTCATTCAGTCAATCCAGTTCTCTGATACTGTCAACGCCAGGAGGCAGCCTTTCAAAATAAGAGTCCTGATAAAAAAAATTAAAAAAAAAGATGCATCTTTTGTAAACAGATAACGGGAAACCGGCAGAGGAGAGTCTGACCCCTCCCACAGAAAAGCAGATTACTGGGCCACTAGATCAGGAGGTAAACCAAGACGGCAGGCATGCACACACACACACCCACACCCCTGCACGTTCACACGCATGCACACACACACACACACACAGTAAGTCTTCTTCAGGTTGATCTCAGCTCTGCTGGTGGATTTCTTCATGTGTGACTCTCTGCTGTGTAAGAAGATCGCCCTCTAGTGGAATAGCCACTTGTGGAAATGAAGCCAGAAATGTTCTATTAAATGTTGAAATTCATATAATATTTTATCAATGTTACAAACACAGCATATTCCTGTGTTAAAATGTAAAAAATATTTTCAAAATAATATTGTAGTCATATTAATTAATGTTGCTGTTGTGAAATAAATTAGAGTTATAACAATGTAGGAACTGGAGACTCAAATGTGTTATTCCTGTTGGGACTCCAGAGTTTGAACCTTCGAGGTTCCGGAGGCTCATCTCCGTATTAGAGTAGAGCTGGTCTAAAGGACTTTTTTGACTTCATTAGATAAAAACAGCTGTGGATTCTTGATCTAAACATGGTCTGCTGCTGATTTACTATGAGTTGGAAAAAGAAATACTGAACCAATCCCTACTCATGACTGATTAGCTGGTTCAGGTGTGTCCAGCCAATAAGAAAATGCCAGAGCAGGGTATATTGGGAAAACGTGCCGGAAGCCGGCTCTCGAGGACCAGGGTTCCCTACCCCTGGTATAGTGGGTATGGAGTTTAAGGGTAATGTATGTAATCTTTGTCTAAAAGTGTGAACCAATGCTAAGAATGGTGGTGATAAAGAAAATGTTTATTATTTATTATTATTATTTTCTTTGACGACGTGCTGATAAAAATGTGTTGTTAAACTAACAGGAAAAGTTAAAGGGGCGGAATTTATTAAGCTGCCGCCCCTTTACCAACATGCCCAAATTTTGTTTGAAATGTTCCCATTCTTTTATTAATGTTGTGTTTTCGAGATGTTTTTCTTTTTCTTCTTAGTTATTTTTTACTTATGTTTCCTTGCTGAATTGTTATTGGCATGTTGGAAAATTAAAATCACAATATTAAATGTGTATTAAATGTATATTAAATTAAAGGCCTCGTGCAGTGGCAATTTTTTTTTTTTAATTTAGAAAGTCAATGGAACTTGGAAAACGAATCTGATAAAAATATTCACTTAAAATGATAATTTTATGGTCGTGCACAGCTTTAAATTTGGGCGATAGGTGGTGATGGGCGGGGGCTGCGCGTGACGTCACCTCAGGGATCTCAGAGTGTAAACAACAATGGCGGACGGTTCGAGAAGCGACGTAGACCACGATTTAGCGGATATTTCTTTGGATGAAGGTGATGAGCCTTCATCAAACACGGGAATTTTAACGACACA
>NC_050522.1:27166845-27167771 GCF_002922805.2 Oryzias melastigma
TTACATAAAGACCCCAAAACGTGTTTTGTATGTTAGTTTTAGTATTTAATTGTAGAATTTTCCTGATGATCATGGAGGACATAAGAATAAATGAGGATTAAAATCGTGTTTTTTTTAATATTTAATGATTGAAATAGTTGTGAATCAAGAGCAAATGAAAACATGTTTGTAAAAATGTTGTAGTTGTGTAAAATCTAAAAGTTCTACAGACACATTTCTGTACTGTCACAGTAAATGTTGTTGATGGTTTCATAATTGCTGAGGCAGGAGAAATAACATTACATTTAGTTTGTAATTACCTTTTAATCTAAATTTTAATTATTTTCTCTATGATAAATATGATAAAAACATGAAATGGACTGGACAAAGACCGTCCTCCAGGAGAGCTCATAGTGAAGGAGGATGATATCTGCTCAACCTGTGAAGACTTTAGGATCCTGAATATGACACAATGGATGGAATCCTCCGTAAGTATTCTTAGTCCAAAATACTGTAAAGAAAATATCATGTGACACAAGATTTGAAGAGTATTTCTTTTTATTTTAGATTGGAATGTTTGTCTAATAGCTGTGAGGAAAGCTGCACAGACATGTCATTAGTCATTCTGGTGCATCTTTTCTCTGGTTATAGACATGATGGTGTTAATGTTTGTGTGTTTCTGTTTCCTTTAGGAGAAAAATGTCTACATTGATGACATTTATGTTATGACCACCTGGAAGGATCTCCAAGTTGACCTACTGCGCTCCTTGCTGGTACTATTTTTATCTTTTTTTTTGTTTGTTTTTTCTCCTGTGTGTGCATGTGTGTATGTGTACATGTATGTGTGTGTGTCCATGTGCATCCATCCATCCATTTTCTTGACCGCTTCTTCCCTTTCGGGGTCGCAGGGGTGCCGGAGCCTATCCCGGCTACTGAAGGGCGAAGGC
>NC_050522.1:27173711-27176571 GCF_002922805.2 Oryzias melastigma
TTATAGGTCACTCTATGTTCACATGAGGAAAATGCAAACCAGAAGCAATGGAATAAAGATGATTATCTGATAATTAACAAACGCATTTAGCAAACCTCTGTAAAACAGATAAAGGTGCTGGGAATTCAGCTGCAGGCTACATCCTGGATGAAGCTCTGAAGCATCATTGGCCTCAGGAGTGTTACCAGCACTTCCTTATAGTGTGAATGTGGAACGGAAGGAAGCAAAGCTCTGAATAAAAGTGTCTTTTAATGGGAGAAACGAAGAATCTCCTCAGAGGAACCTCCTGATCTGTCATAAGAACCATCTGATCTGTCAGAGGAACCTCCTGATCTGTCATAAGAACCATCTGATCTGTCAGAGGAACCTCCTGATCTGTCAGAAGAACCTTTTGATCTATCAGAGGAACCATCTGACCTATCATAAGGAACCTCCTGATCTACCATAGGAACCTCCTGATCTGTCATAGGAACCTCCTAATCTATCAGAGGAACCTCCCGATCTGTCATAGGAACCATCTGATTTGTCAGAGGAACCTCCTGATCTGTCAGAAGAACCTTTTGATCTATCAAAGGAACCATCTGATAAATCAGAGGAACCATCTGATCTATCATAAGGAACCTGCTGATCTGTCATAAGAACCTCCTAATCTATCAGAGGAACCTCCTGATCTGTCAGAGGAACCTGAGGTTGGACGATAACTCTTCTGCCTCTTAGAAACAAATGAGAGTAATTGTTGTGAAAATGTTCTTACAGTTTAGCTTTTAGGGACAGTATTTGTGAATTCTTGTGTTGCATGAATGTTATATTCTGGATTTTTCTTGTTAATTATATTATCTCATATCTCTATAAAGATCTTTAGAGATTCATGTCAAATACTTTACCAGGAAAACTAATCAACCAATAGCGCGTAGGGACACATTAGTGTCTTTAAAGTCCCGCGAGACTTGAATCTGATTGAATCTGAACTGTTTCTGTAGAATCCATAAAAATAGACCGGTCACTTGAATATGGAAATATTCCTAAAACAGAAGAGGACCAGAACCGGAACCAGAACCGAGTGAAAGTCCCTGAAACAGCTTCAAAGTGGATCTTAAAACAAACGCGTCTCAAACCGGTTCCGACCTTAACTCAGAACCACCGCTTTCCACCTTAAATCCATGTGACTGATCCAAGTCTATTCGGGAAAACCGTCCGCGCCCGTTTTACCCACAATCCTTAGAGTTTGCGCGGAGAAAAGTTTGAGAAAACCCGAATAACGTGTAGAAGTGACGTAACACCGGAACATCCCGCAAGTTTCTGTGGTGAATAAAGACCCGCCAAACTGAATCATGACTCCTTACTTTTCCAGGTGTTTTCCCGGGAAGGAGCCGCCAGAAGTGCGGGAAAGAAGCGCTCTATAATCCCAGGTTAGAGTGGTTCCGGTGCGTGCTCCGAACCTCCGGCCGGGTTCTGCTCCACTCTCGCCTGTTCCTGCCCCCCTCCCCTCCACATCCAGCATTCCAACATGGCTGCTTCCGCGAGCCCCCCGCGCGCGCATCCGCAGAGAGAGGGAGGGAGGAAACGCGTGGCCGCGAGCGCAGGATGGAGGAGATCTCCAGATCTGATCCGGACAGACTGCAGAAACCCCGGAGGATGAACGATCAATCCAGGATTGACCTGTAAACAGTCTGATCAGCTGTTCTGTACCGACACTTCCGGTTTGTGGTGACATGAACGTGTTTGTGTTTAATGTTGATGAAGTTTATTTACTTTTTGGATCTAAACTTCCATCTGTATGATCTACATTTATTACTGCGATGTTCTTTTGTTCGTCAGTTTCTCGATTAATAAACGATCAAACACTGGACAGACTACCTTTTTATTAATGAATATACTCAAAATTCTCCTATTTTAGAAACTGTACCCGAACCCCAAATTAATGTTCAGGTGAGTTGCGCCATATCAGGTGTCCAGCAGGGGGCGTCATCGAACAGCTTTAGCGCAGCTGTAAACCTGCAGGCTTTTATTTTGAAGGGACCGCCACAGGAAGTCCCCTCGAGCGTGTAACCGCGTTTGACCCGCAGCGGCAAAGCAGAGAGTCAGCAGCAGAGACCAGACGGACCCGCGGTCCCGCAGCGACACCGAACCGCCGCACGTCCCGCGGAGATGAGCGCGTGAGCGAAGGTCAGACCGGACATGAATGTTGGCGGGTTTTAGGGTGGAGTCGATGGGTCCAGGTGTGTTCTTTAGTTTCTGCTCGAGTGTTGCTGATATGGGGAGAGTTTTGTATCGAGTGTGTTTCAATCCTGACCGCCACGCTGGAAAAGTTTCATCTGATCCCATGAAGGCGGTTATTCTGCTGATGTCGGTTCAAACCGCTCTGCCCCGCACGACCCCGCACGACCCCGCCCGCCTCTACATCAGGAGAGGTTCGGTTTCTTCCAGGACTGGAACAGAACTTCAGTGGGTTCACATGTAGCCGTGCAGGCCTGGAAGTCCTTAAAGAGGCAGGAGTCTGTTTCCCTGAGAGGTCAGAGGTCATTCACTGCTGGCGCTGAGAGCTCACCTGTGCAGGTAAATGACGGAGCATTGATGGATGAGTCCAGACCTTTCTGGAGGAGAAGAACTTCAGCTCTGAAGTTTGCTGTCAGTCTGACTTCATGACAGCTGGAGGTGATTGAGGGAAGCAGACGTCACAGGTTCTATTGGAATTCTCTCTGGATTCTTTTCTCCTCTCTCACTTTTCCGTCATCCTCTCCCAGGATTTGATGTGGAGACATTCGGACGCTCTGGAGGAAATAATAACCAGGAAGGGTCATTGCAGTGCAGAGGAGCAGTCACTTTAACCCAGTGTTTCTCAATCTCAATTCACCCCCCC
>NC_050522.1:27176636-27189623 GCF_002922805.2 Oryzias melastigma
AACAGTCTACATTTATTGTCATCAAAGAATGACAAAAAATATTTAAAGAAAATTCTAAATAATCAATTTTTATGAATGTTTTTTTTTTTTTAAGAATCCTTCCAAATCTTTCAGACAAGTAAAGACGACGTTCTGTCCCGGTTTCCCTCCACAATAGTGATGAATTCTGGCTCTTCTCAGAGATTCAGTTCTTTTGCATTAGCTCTCTGTAAACAGCGGCTCTTTCTGCTACCAAATGGATTTTTAGGTTGTTTATGTTGTTTTTTGCTTTATTTAATTCATTATAAACTACTAGATAAGATTATGCACAAAATCCATAATGTCAACATGTTTTTATTCATATACAGTGTAAATGTATTTTCTGTTGTACATCCCTTAAAGATGAAATGTAAAAAATAAATGAAAAATGAACTAGCGATCAACTATTCAGTTTTTAAGCTTTTTTCCTTTTAAACACATTTGAAGTGTACAACACAAAACTCTGCAACCACAACCTAAAATATAAATGAAAGTGTAAAAAACCAACAGACTTTTATTCACATTAACATAAAGAAAGACAAGAGTCTCAGCTTTGAGGATGTAATCTGTTTCTTCTCAGTGATGATCTGCTCTGTAAGATTCTCTCACTTCTCAGGTGTCTGGACAGGTTGGTTGAGGAGCCATAAATATATATAAAATATATTTACATATATAGAATTATTTCTTGCAGACTCTGTTCCTTCATACTATCAAGAAAAGTCAAATGGTTCCAGTTTTTTCTTCTTTTCTAATGTCTCATTTTCTTTAGATTTTATGTTCTCTCTGCACGTGTAAGCCCCTCCCCCCAGCGCGCGCACTTTCTCTCTTTCTTTTCATCCCTGTTAAACATTTTTCCATCGCAATTCTTGAGGTTTAATCAAATATTTCCTCTCTCTCTCTGTGGATATCACGGTCGCTAACGGTTCTCCCATCAACTGTTTAGTAACTAACACAAATAGCACGATCCCGGGTCGTCCCGCGTTCCCTATCATTTGAGAAACGCCGCTTTAACCCAATGCATCATGGGGGATGTAGTGCATAAACTCACGCGGATTCTTGGCAGACTCGCATCTCTGAGCTTTATTCTTTTGTTCACTTTTTAAACTGTCTGACGTCGGATCCCGGTGGAAGCTACACCGCTAAACACGAACTTTAGCTGTTATTTTAGTTGGAACTGAGAGACTTTATGAGCCGAATCAGAACAAGGAAGTGAGGACGTTAACCACCTCTGATTGGTCAGATTGATGACATGTGATCAAGCCTCCAACAATGATTGGCGGAGACAGCTGAAGGGGGCGGGACTTTTCTGAAAACAGAGCTTGCGGCTAGTTTTGCGGCCAGATTGCGGTAACGTCATTCTGACTAAAGAGTTATTTATAGAATCAGGCCCTGATGTAACCAGGGTTACATCAGGGCCTGATTGGATGAACACAGAGCTGATAGTGAGGGTAAATGTTTTAGACGTGAAAATGGGTCATTTCCCACGGCACACCAGACCATCTCTCACGGCACACTGGTTAAAAAACACTGGTCTAGAGTTCTGGTTCACACAGACCAGATAATCAACTGAAGACAATCATTTGATCTGCTCACCTGTAGAAACTCACCTGTCCTCAGACTCCAAACTCTCCAACATGGAAAGACTAAAGAGCTTCAGTGGAGACGGCTATAGATCTACACCAGACCAGAATGGACCACAAAGGCCATCAGCAACAAGCTGGTGTTTAAAGGTGCCGATCTATCCACCTGTAGGAGACACCTACAGGAGGAGACACCTGTGTAGGCTCACATGGAGTTTACCAACCAACACCTTCAGGATTCAGAGAGATTCAGGCTGCTTCACTGTGAGGGTGGGCGGAGTCATGTACCATGAAGTCCTGAGTGAGAACCTCCTTCCCTCCATCATGACCAAAACATAGAACCAAGGAATGGCTGAAGAAGAACTGGATCACAGGTCAAGCCGGTCTCTGACCTCAGTCCTGTAGAACCCCTGCGGACAGAGCTGAAGCTCCGAGTTGCTAAGCAACAGCCACCGAATCTGAAGGATTTAGAAATCCTTTGTAAAGAAGAATGAACCAAAATTCCTCCTGATATGAGAGAGACCTGCTGGTCTGCTACAGGAAACCTCTGACCTCTGACCTGCTGTGGTTTTCTACCTCATGTTCAAATAAACCATCAGGACGATCGAGAGACCTAAAAAACCAGCATGGAATAGATGATTTATCCACTGGAAAACAGTCACACAGGGACTCTTATGCACTCTCACATGTACACACACACACCCCTGTACACACACACACACATGTACACACATGTACACACATGTACACACATGTACACACACACACATGTACACCCTCACAAATGTACACACATGTACACACACACACATGTACACCCCCACACACACCCTCACACATGTACACACACTCTCACACATGTACACACCCCCACGTGCACACCCACACACACACACACACAGACTCTCACAAAGTCACATCCTGGTCTTGAGGCCATTCCGGCCTCTGACTAACTCCCTCTGTGTCATGGAAAGAATCCTTCTGTTTCTGTCCCAAACCTGTATTTAAGCGAGCATGTAAATACTCGTTAGCAGGAAGTTGTCATGGAAACCGTGTTTGAAAGATGTTTTATAAACTATCAGTCTTCTTTCATGCAGGTCAGATGTTTAGCATATTCATGTGGTGCTGCTCCTCCGGCTCCGCCCGTCACTAATTCAAGTCAGATGCTAACCTGCATCTGACTCACAACAGAGCTCTGCTTTGCAGCCGTCTGCTTTGCAGCCGTCTGCCACTACCTGAACATGTTTCATGTGACAAATAAGTTGAAAAGAAAACTGTGATCTGTGGTTGAATTAGTGAAGCCTGTAGTTGACAGCAGTGTGTTTTCTGGTGTTTTGTGCTGTCTTCTGGTGTTTTTTTGTTGTTTTGTGCTTTTTTTTTCTGGTGTTTTCTGGTGTTTTGTGCTGTCTTCTGGTGTTTTTTGGTGTTTTCTGGTGTTTTTTGGTGTTTTCTGGTGTTTTGTGCTGTCTTCTGGTGTTTTGTGCTGTCTTCTGGTGTTCGCAGTAGCAGTTCTGCGGGTCTCCTGCTGTCCTGACTGAATTAGCGCTTCGCTGAACAGAGCGTCACATCTGCTGACGAGTTCAGGAGATGTGACGCTCTGTTTGTCACCATCTCAGGAAGTTGCAAAAGGGAAGATGCATTCATGTAAATTCTTTTGGCTTTCTGCTGCTCTTTTTAAACACTTTTGTGATGTAATGTTATGCTAAATTCAGCATTTAGTTGTGGGAAGTTTCATCTTGTCTAGAGGAGGAACTCACTGAGCTGTCAGCTTTCATTGTTCGAGTTTTCTCTGTCAGAACTAAAGGTTGACCAACATCTCACTAGGATCTTGTTAAATCAGAATTAGGTAATAATTAGGGCTTTCAGATTAACGCGTTAAAAACGCGTTAATCTGACATGTGCTTGACGCAGACAATTTTTTTGACGCATTAATCGCGATTAAAAAATTTAATCGCCTGACAGCTCTAGTAATAATCTATAAATTTAGTTCAGAATCAGCTCAGTGGCCTTGTGGTAGAGTGTCCGCCCTGAGACTGGAAGGTCATGAGTTCAAATTCCGGCCAACTCGGACCAAACTCTCTAAAAATGGACCAAGTGTCTCCCTGCTTGATACTCAGCATTAGGGATTTGGATTGGGGGTTAAACCACCAAATGGAGGTGTCTGCAGTTCACCACTCCCCCAGGGGAGGGGTCAAATGCAGAGAACACATTTCACACTTCTCAGTGCGTGGCAGCTGATGGGACTTTAACTTTGAACTTTTCAATAAATGTTGATTCCAGTCGAGGTTTCACCGTCACTGGTCTTTTGTAGATCCTACAGAACGTCTAACTGTGGATGTGCGGTCTTTCTGCTGCAGGGTCGGAGGTCATGGCGGAGCTCCCGTCTGGTCTGTTGGAGGCGTGTGTCGTTGTCGGAGCGTCCAGCGAAAAGCTCCGAGACATTTACCAGGTACGGTTACCTGTGATCTAACTGAGATGGCTGCTAACAAACACAGTGATGCAGACCGGATCTGCAGCTTACTAAAGCACACAGTAGCTCTCTCCATGTTGGTCATTGAAGTTACTTTTGTGTACTGCTATCAAACATACTATGAAATATAAGCGGCATTCTGGAAAAATGCTGCACATTTTAGAGTGAGGTTACCTTCAACACACAAACCTAAAGTGGTGAAGTGCATTTCCTTTTTCATAGATCATTACGTTTAAATTTACTATTTAAAATACAGAGCAGCTGGACAGTTCTGTTTAAGTGCAGGACCGACAAATCAGGGTTTGATTCCCAGGGCGTGCAGTGAGACACTGAGAGCAGTGGTCCCTTTACGCTGCTGCCTAACTATGTAAGAAGGCCCAAATCTGGGTCCGACTGTGCCGGCTGCCCAGACCGTGCCAGCTGCACTGCCCGGAAAGTGCCGGTTCCCTGCCCATATTGTGTCAGAAAGCTGTCCGGCGTACATTTCTCTGCCAAACGCGCGAATTGGTGAAATGTACTTTGCTGATAAGCTGAACAGTAAACTAAAATCCTGCTTCAGCGTTTCCATGTTTTCTCAGCCGGTTTCCGTGTTTACCGCCATCGGTTGAAGGGAAAGGGGGTGGAGGGTAGCTCTAATCTTGCATTAATTTATTTTATGTTATGTGTTTTGGTGTCCAGAAGTATAGAAGTGCTTCATAACTAAAGACCTGACATGCTCTGTAGCAGGAGAGTCTGCAGTCTCAAAGAAGTCTGCTTACTCAGACATGGGAACACTTCAACTGGAATTCTTGTTGCTTTAAAAGCACATTTGCATGAGCTGTGTCTGCAGACAGCAGAAACTGCCTCAAAAGGTTAATTCCTGCACAGCTCTGGTCTGAGGCGTCCTGCAGAGACCGGGTCGGTGTCAGGCAGCGAGAACACGCTGGAAACGGAAAATGTTTGTTCACCAAACAACAATAACTCGTATTGTTTAACAGTTCTATGTTAAAATACAAATCAAGCACGAATAAATCCATAGGATGAATGTATGGAATCTGTTTGGACTCATTTGGTTGGTTAAAAATGTAAAAACATGAACTTATTCTATGAAGTGTTATTTTTATTAGTCAAACCGACAGTTGCTGTTTATTTATTGATTCTCATATTAAATGATATTCCATTTTATGACTTTGTTTAAGGGCTGCACGGTGGTGCAGTGGTTAGCGCTCTTGCCTCACAGCGAGAAGGCCCCGGTTCGACTCCCGGCTGGGACCTTTCTGTGTGGAGTTTGCATGTTCTCCCCGTGCATGCGTGGGTTTTCACCGGGGACTCCGGCTTCCTCCCACCATCCAAAAACATGCTTCATAGGTTCATTGGTGACTCTAAATTGCCCCTAGGTGTGAATGTGAGAGTGAATGTGTGTGTGATTGAGGCCCTGCGACAGACTGGCGACCTGTCCAGGGTGTACCCCGCCTTCGCCCATCAGTAGCCGGGTTAGGCTCCGGCACCCCCGCGACCCCGAAAGGGAAGAAGCGGACAAGGAGATGGTTGGATGGATGGATGACTTTGTTTAGAGTGTTTTTTAACACAGATTATTGAATGAACTGCCAGCCATCAATTCTGTTTTTCTCTGAAAGAACAAGTCAAGCGAGCTCCCCCTGCTGGAGGCTGAGGTACTGCAGATCCATGCTCCGCCCTTCATTTCCAAGGAGACCAACTCCAGGCAAGTCATGGCTCCAGCTTTCAGCCGTGTCCAAAAGAGGAGGAGCTTCATCAAAAAGGTAAATTTTCAGATGAACAAACCTTTCGTGATGATGCGGTAGAGTTCTGTCTCAGACGTTTCCCTGAGATTTCATGACCGGATCTGTAGAAGAACGAAACTGAGTCTTTGCTCAAACTGCAGTGCATTGTGGGTTTTTGCAGAAGAGGCACGATCGCGGTACGGACCCGCTGCCTAATGGAGACTCTGTGACCCGTCCTGAAGGAACCTCCACGACCGAGGACATCAGCGTTCCAAAGGATCTGGACCTCATCGCTCTGCCACAGCTCTGTTTCCCTGGTACGGCGTCCTCTTAACCAATTCTGTTTCAAACAGTCTTAATGAGTAATTCTCTTCTTGCTTCTATGTTCCAGGCGGTCTTCAGCTGGCCGGTGATCAGAGAGACGACAGCTACCACTACCTGGTATTCACTGATCTGTTTGGGAATCGAACCCACGGCGTTGTGGTGCAGTACTACAGAGCGGTGCAGGTACTTATTTAAAAGGCAGGACCAAAGAAGGCCTTACAGGAGGAAACTCAGTAAAATCTAGGGATGTCCGATCCGGTTGATGACTCGATCCATATCTGATGTTCGATAGCTCTAAAGATATTAAAGCTAAAGTCACTACTACACGTATAAAATAACATATCTGAATAAACAAAAAGACTTTGTGGGTCCAGCTGTTGCAGCTCCACCTTGTCCTCTGGTTCCAGAACTGGTTCTGTTAAACTGTTAGTAGTCAGGACTCTGGGTAACATGGATGCTGATGAAGGAGACTGTGATGCATCTGTAAACCGTTCAAACAAGATAATTCAAACCGTTTCAGCTAAGAAGCTGTGAAGACTACAGAGTCTATGAACTTTATGGCATCAATAGATTCTAAAAGTCCTGGTTCTGTCAGTCTTTTCATGAGAGTCTCGTCCAGAACGGCAGCAGACCGAAGACTCGTCTGTACGCGGCGTTCGCCGTGTGCATCATCTCCAAGTTCCCTTTCTACCACGCTCTGAGAGACTCCCTCTCATGGTAACGTTTGACTGTCAAGGTTGGAGCTCAGCGCCGTCTTTTCTCTACTCTGACGTTCTCCGTTCTCAGTCTGCTTGTCCAGCTACGGACTTCAAGACAAGGAGACTTTGAGGAAACGGTGAAGGAGTTCTCTGCTAAGCTGTCTCTGGTGCCGCTGCCTCCTCCAGGGTCGCTTCATGTGGTCAGAGCAGACTCGGACTTTGATTCATTCGTGTTTCTGGTTGATGTGAAGGTTAAATGTGTTTGCTTGATCAGTCTTTCAGCCTGCGTCCTCTTCAAGTTCTTCTCCCGTCCAGAGAGGATCCAGACAGTCCTCTGGTGGACATGGACCTCCATCTGCCGCTGTTGTGCTTCTCCCACACGGCTCTGCTTCAGGTCACCCAGAGTTTACCTGGAGGATGACATGAAATGATGAACAGTGAAAGTGAAACCTCTTCCTGCTGTCCAGGTGCTCTCCTGTCTTCTCCAAGAACAGAGGATGGTCTTCTTCTCATCTGATTGGTCCAAGCTCACTCTGATAGCAGAGAGTCTGCTGCTATACCTGCAGGTAGGCGCCGAGCACCTTTAGAAGGAAACTCTGAAGGTTTTGATGTTGCACCTTTGTGTCTCCTTCAGCCGTTGTCATGGCAACACCCTTACGTTCCTGTCCTGGCCAGAGGAATGCTGGACTTCCTGATGGCGCCCACCGCCTTCCTGATGGGCTGCCACATCAGTCATCTAGAAGACGTTGCTGCTGTGAGATTGATGGTCTAATGACTCTGAGTTTGTTCAAGCTGAGATGAATGGATTGATTGAAGAAGATGTTTGTGGTTCTGAGTTTAGTTTATTGCCTGGATGATACCGCCTGTAGACCCTCTTCATCCTGTCAGAAGCTGCGCGACGACCCATCAGATCTGCAGATCTGATCTGATCTGTCTTTGTCTGCAGGAGACGGAGGATCTAATTCTTGTAAATATTGATGATGGTATCGTTCAGTCGTCTTGGTCTGATACTGTAGACCTTCCCTCCATCCCAGCGGCTGCAGCTGAAAGCTTTTTATCCAGGTAACACATCAACAGGTGTTCTGCTCCGTAGACCATTAAGAAAGATTCTAGTTAAAAATGCACGGCCATGATGTGGAACTATTATCACTGTTTCTTTACTTGTCTGCTCATTTTGATACACTTCCATAGTAAAGTCTCCACAGACAGAGGAAAATAATTCTTCGAAGTGAAAGTCTCCTTGTGGCTGTGTAACCCTCAGAGCCGAGTGCCTTCAGATTCATTACGACTTGGACTCGTGTCACACGGGAGCCACTACTGACGTCAACGCTGCTCGGTCGCAGCGCAGAGACTGGCAGAGACGGCTCAACACTCAGATACAAAACATCGCGCTGGAGCTGGTGGTCAACACCTTCAGGTACCTCTGCATCCGCAAGGCTCTGGAGCAGGTGAGTGAAACCATCAAACCTGATCAGTCACATGGTCTGTCTGACAGAGGCGTCCAGGACTTCCTGAACCACGAACACAGAGTCTTCAACAGTGAAGAGTTTCTGAGAACCAGAGAGCCTGCAGACCAGCTGTTCTACAAGAAGGTGATGTCTAACACTCTTTAGACACACTTTGGACACTTTGGACACACTTTGGTCACACTTTAAAGCAGGGATGCCCAAACATTTTCACTCAAAGGACCACAATACAAGTCATGAAATAAAATAAGAAAATAATATGGTTTAATGTATGTGTTCAGATTCTGTATTCATTAAGGTGACACACGTTAATAAGAATAAAACGTAAATAACATTTGTCTTTGACACCTTTTAATCTTTAAAAACCAGAGCAAGCTAAAACAAACCATCTTACAATGAAAACAGCAAACTGGGATCCAAATGAGAGACGTGGAGCTGTTCTTTGACTTTATCTGTTTGTCGTTGTCGCTTCATCTTAGCTAGCTGAAAAAAGGCAGCTAAAAGCATCAGAAGTGACCGTGAAGGATCATGGGAATTTCGAACACAAAAGAGCCCAGGTCTGACTCACTTGTGTGTCATTTCACCTAGAGGTGTAATGGATCATAAAACTTACGGTTCGGATCATTCATTCATTCATTCATTCATTCTCCAGACCGCTTTTTCCCTTTCGGGGTCGCGGGGGTGCCGGAGCCTATCCCGGCTACTGATGGGCGAAGGCGGGGTACACCCTGGACAGGTTGCCAGTCTGTCGCAGGGGGTTCGGATCATGTCAGGGTTTTAGGGTCACTGTTCGGATCATTTTTTTGGATCTGTAGAAAGTGAGGAAAAACAGGAAAAGACAAGAAGATAAAATATTATGTGACTGTTTTGAAAAGCTTTAAAACATATATTTGAGAAAACATTTATAAGTAGTTCAAAGCATAAAAATAAACGTATACATCTTTGAACTTTGAACATAAACAAAACCGCAAAAACTCGTAAACGTGCACTGATGCTTTTATTCAGCTCTTCAAACTAAATAAACTCGTCTCTCAGTATTTACGTCATCTATGACCAGCTGGAGAAAAGTTTTTGACAGAAGCTCCTCCCAAACTTGGCGGGAGCTTCAGGTTTTGGAAAACCGTCAAGAAGCAACTTTGACGCTTGTTAAAACAAAGACAGCATACAGTAAATGAATATGACACCAATTGCATTCTGTGTGGACAGAATTGAGAGCAAGGAACACAGCGGAGGAGGAGGAGGGGTGCACTAGACACACTTTAGACACTAGACACTCTTTAGACACTCTTTAGACACTCTTTAGACACTCTTTAGACACTCTTTAGACACTCTTTAGACACTCTTTAGACACTCTAGACACTCTCTAGACACTCTCTAGACACTCTCTAGACACTCTTTAGATACACTCTAGACACTCTCTCAACACTCTCTCGACACTCTCTAGACACTCTCTAGACACTCTCTAGACACTCTCTCGACACTCTCTCGACACTCTCTAGACACTCTCTCGACACTCTCTCGACACTCTCTCGACACTCTCTCGACACTCTCTCAACACTCTCTTGACTCTGTAGACACTCTAGACCAGTGTTTCCCAACCCTGGTCCTCAAGGCACACTGTCCGGCATTTTTTTGATCCAACCCTGCTCAAACACACCTGCGTTTGATGACCATCATTGTCAGGCTTCTGCTGAGCCTGATGATGAGCTGAATCAGGTGTGCATAAGCAGGGCAACATGGAAAACATGCAGGACAGTGTGCCCCGAGGACCAGGGTTGGGAAACACTGCTCTAGACAATCTGGAGGCACTTTTTAGATACACTTTAGACACTCTCTAGATACACTCTAGACACTCTTTAGATATTCTGTAGACACTCTCTTTACTCTTTAGATATACTTTAGAAACTTTTTAGACGAACTTTAGACACATTTTAGACATTTTAAGATACTCTTTAGACACACTTTACACTCTTTAGATACACTTCAGATCAGGAATCACCAACACGTTGCCTGCGGGCGTCAGGTCGCCCTCGAACACCACATAAGTCGCCCGCAGGTCTCTTCTAAAAATACTAAAACTCACTTGTGAGCTTCTCGAAAATTACATTTTATTGTGATGCAATTTTTTGAAATCACACTTGCCTTTACAAAGAATTCAAAATTAAAACATCTTTAAAATATATGTTCATTATTGCTTAAGCCAAAAACGGCCTATCTCACTTTTTTAATTTATTTTTTATAATCATTTTCTTGTGATAACGAGATAATCGACAAAGAATGAAGCATCCCCTTCTCCCTTTCCCGCATGGAGACCCCGAGACTTTACCTGTTTTAAGGTCCTTTTTTTGTGGTTAGCAGCAAAAGCAATAGAAGAAAACACTCCACAAAAGTTGTTTTTGGTCAGTTCTTTTACTTCTTAGTGGAGCTGCGCTCCTCAAATGCCTGAGTGAACCCGCCCCTTCCCTTTATTTCCCCCAAATGCCAGCTGCTTTCACATTAACTCTGACATTTCGTGAATTGGATTTTTGATAATTAGTAATCTTTAATGAAAACACAATTTCAAAAAAAATTTGAAAAAAAAAACAACTTGCATTTTTCGAAAAAAGTTTTTGGCTTAGATAAGGGGGTTTTTAGGACGTATTGAAATGGATGGACATTTTTCGCAAAATTGTAATGGAAATTGACTTTTTTCTAATTAAATGTGCTTCTGAGGTCTGTCTGAGTACAGCACAGCGGACGCCACACTGCGTCACAGCTCTTTAGAAATTGCGGGTCATACGGAATCGCGCAGCTCCTCCTCTTTTCGTCATCGCTTCACCTGCAGATGTACTTTTGCAGCCTGGAGCCTGAAGTCACATGAGTGTGAGAGCCGTGACAGAAACTTGAATGGATGTTGTCGTGTTTTCAGACAGAAAAAAGGTCCAGATGTTTACTTGTTATAATGCTTTTTCTTTTAACCGCTGAACGGACCTCTACCTCTTCTGAGTCGAGCTGCGCTGCACGCCCCCAGACAGAGCTGTGACTTCACCCAAATGCTTTCTTTTAAGTGAATCAAATAAAAAAAGCACACACATCGCCGTGTTTTAATGACTTATTGCGTGAGTTGGTTTATGCTTTATCGCATTATTATGAAACTGTTTCATTGCGACACTGTGTTATTTCTAGAATTTGGTTAAAGTTTCATGTGTAATGGAAACAGAACCCAGGGCTGCTGAGTGTTTCTGCATGGTGCGTTCACTGAGCACTGGATATCGGCAGTAAAACGAAGCAGTTTATCAGAGAAAACATGGAACACCGGCACTGATCCGTATATAATCGATTGATCCAATAGTGTTGACGTTTTCTCTGAAAACTGATTTGTTTTGCTGCAGATTGTTTAAAAATGACAAAGTTTGTAGCGGACTGAGTTGGGCCTAGTGGCTGTTTGCTTATGTCCAGAGCTCAGAGAACGCACCATGTGCAGATTCTTGTCTGCTGTGGGATCTGTCAATCAACCCGTTCTATAATTAATATATATATAATTCTATACTAAAATTAATAAATAATTAATTAATAATAGTTATAATTTTGTTAAAAACATTGCATTTGGTCATTACCTTAAATTGTGACAAGATCTGTTGAGATTAATAAAGTGCTGAATATTGATATTTGTTTCATAGCTTGTTGTCATTATTGATAATTATGGTGTGAAATCAGAGTCTTCACATTATTATTATTAATAATGTAGAATTAAAGGCAAACTTTTGTTATTTCAAACTGGTAGCCCTTCATATGACTCAGTACCCATGAAGTAGCTCTCAGTTTTAAAAAAGTTGGTGACCCCTGCTGCAGACACTCATTGGACACTCATTGGACACTCATTGGACACTCATTGGACACTCATTGGACACTCATTGGACACTCATTGGACACTCATTGGACACTCATTGGACACTCATTGGACACTCATTGGACACTCATTGGACACTCATTGGACACTCATTGGACACTCATTGGACACTCATTGGACACTCATTGGACACTCATTGGACACTCATTGGACACTCATTGGACACTCATTGGACACTCATTGGACACTCATTGGACACTCATTGGACACTCATTGGACACTCATTGGACACTCATTGGACACTCATTGGACACTCATTGGACACTCATTGGACACTCATTGGACACTCATTGGACACTCATTGGACACTCATTGGACACTCATTGGACACTCATTGGACACTCATTGGACACTCATTGGACACTCATTGGACACTCATTGGACACTCATTGGACACTCATTGGACACTCATTGGACACTCATTGGACACTCATTGGACACTCATTGGACACTCATTGGACACTCATTGGACACTCATTGGACACTCATTGGACACTCATTGGACACTCATTGGACACTCTGTAGACACTCTGTAGACACTCTGTAGACACTCTGTAGACACTCTGTAGACACTCTGTAGACACTCATTAGACACTCATTAGACACTCATTAGACACTCATTAGACACTCATTAGACACTCATTAGACACTCATTAGACACTCAATAGAGACTCAATAGAGACTCTTTGGACACTAGACACTCATTAGACACTCTTTAGACACTCATTAGACACTTATTAGACACTTATTAGACACTCAATAGACACTCAATAGACACTCAATAGACACTCAATAGACACTCAATAGACACTCAATAGACA
>NC_050522.1:27190231-27202125 GCF_002922805.2 Oryzias melastigma
CTCTAGACACTCTAGACACTCTAGACACTCTAGACACTCTAGACACTCTAGACACTCTAGACACTCTAGACACTCTAGACACTCTGTAGACACTCTGTAGACACTCTGTAGACACTCATTAGACACTCATTAGAGACTCAATAGAGACTCAATAGAGACTCTTTGGACACTAGACACTCATTAGACACTCATTAGACACTCATTAGACACTCAATAGACACTCAATAGACACTCAATAGACACTCAATAGACACTCAATAGACACTCATTGGACACTCATTGGACACTCTTTAGACACTCTTTAGACACTCTTTAGACACTCTTTAGACACTCTTTAGACACTCTTTAGACACTCTGTAGACACTCTGTAGACACTCTGTAGACACTCTGTAGACACTCTGTAGACACTCTGTAGACACTCTTTAGACACTCTTTAGACACTCATTAGACACTCATTAGACACTCAATAGAGACTCAATAGAGACTCAACAGAGACTCTTTGGACACTCTAGACACTCTAGACACTCTAGACACTCTAGACACTCTGTAGACACTCTTTAGACACTCTTTAGACACTCATTAGACACTCTAGACCAGGGGTCCTGCGGCCCGCCGGATGATGATTTGCGGCCCGTGTCTTCATATGAAAGATTACTGTTAGTGCGGCCCGCAAGGCTGATATGAATGACAGTTGTTGTGGGCAGAGCTGAACGAACCAATCACAGTGAGGAATATGACTCTGGAGGCGGGACATCGGCGGGCTGTCCAGTACCTCCTCACTTATTCATTCATTCCTCCAGTCAGATGGGAGGACAAGGATCTATGAAGCCGCTGGAAGTGCTTTCACACTAAACGTGATTCCCGTGCCCCGCCCCTCTATCGCCGCGCGACAGATTCACAGCATGTCGCTCATCAAAAAGCGAGTTTCTGACGCCGCGCCGGGTGTTGGAGGAGCTGAATGTCTCACTTAGAATGAATGGGAGACACATGTGGAGTTTTATTTATGTCAAAACTCCAGCAGAATTAAGACATTTCCGCGCACGCATCAAACATTCCGCGCGGACAAATCAGACTCTCCCGAGCGCCTTTTCCTCCTCCACGAGCAGAAAAACTCTGACTACTTCCACTTGCGTGAGTGATGCGCGCGTGCGCGAGAGCAGAATCTTCAAAGGTGCTTCCACAACGGCCGCGTGGGGTGCGTTCAAGAACGCGGTCTGCGCGTGGTCAGCAGGTGGTATCCACACCTGTGCAGTGCGGTCACGCACGCAGTAGCAGAGAGGAGATTCTTCTTCTATTGTATTTTTACTGTTCATTAGAGCTCCTCTGCATCTACAATAGGGAGAATCTCAGAGGAAATCAAAACGGTGGAAATCCCCCAAAATGTTTCTCCATACTTTTAGTTGTCACAACTCTGTCCTTTTAAATGTCTGTCTGGGTGTCATATTAACCCGACCGGACACAAAACGCAATGATTCATTTCTATTTGATCAAGTTCAGCACTTCAGTGCTATGAAGCAGAGGCCACACACACACGCAGCTCCCAAATCAGAGTCCCTGATTGGTCAGAGTTCTGCACTTCTGCGACTGTGCGTGGAAATGTTGAACCGGACTGAAGATTCAGTGGGCGTTCAGTGCGTGCCCGATTTGTGCGTAGAGCTCGAGACCAGAGTTAAAAAATTGCGTAGCAACGCGCAGTTACGCGCGCTCCAGATGTGGAGGCCAGGAATGCTGGTGTGCGCGCGTTTGCATTGAGGTTTCATTGAACGCGCTGCTCTCAGCTCAGAAATGGAAGAGGTTCTGTAAATACAGAGATTTGAAACTGAATAAAAATAGTTTTCTCTGGTCCAGAGTTTCAGCTGCAATTATCATTTGTATCAGTGAATTTGCTCAAGTTAAACGTATATCTCCTCAAAATATCAAAACATTGTACTTTTACTATCATTACAGAAAAATAAAAAAAAACTTCTTAATAATCTGTTTTATTAATTTTTCCTCCTTTTTTTCTTAGAATCCTTCCAAATCTTTCAGACAAAGTTAAAACAAGTTTTTCCTTGTTTCCCTCCACATTATTGATGAATTCTGTCTTTTCTCAGAGATTCAGTTCTTTGGTTCACTGTAAACAGCGGCTCTTTCTGCCACCAAATGCCTTTTTAGGTTGTTTTTGCTATTTAATTTATTATCAACTACTACATAGGATTATGCACGATATCCATAACTAATGTAAACATGTTTTTATTCATATTCCCCCAAGGGGCCGTGTCCCACCATTTGAGAAACACTGCTCTAGTCAATCAGTCAATATGTGGTTTCTTCAGTCGTCTGTATCTGCTGTATGGTCATGGTTATCATTTTATTTATTAATTATTGATTTTTTTAATTCATTTTTAAAAAATAATTATTTTTAATAAAGATGTTTGAGAACATTGGAATGTTTTATCAGTGATTTTCTTGTGAAAATCCTGATGCGGCCCAGCCTTACCCAGACTC
Organism: Oryzias melastigma; assembly: GCF_002922805.2. Taxonomy (NCBI): domain Eukaryota; kingdom Metazoa; phylum Chordata; class Actinopteri; order Beloniformes; family Adrianichthyidae; genus Oryzias; species Oryzias melastigma. The sequence continues at coordinate 27,192,719 of NC_050522.1, forward strand.
CGCCTCCAGCGGCCCCCGGCTGATTTGAGTTTGAGACCCCTGCTCTAGACACTCTTTATACACTTTTTAGACACTCTTTGGACACTCTAGACGCTCTTTAGACGCTCTTTAGACGCTCTTTAGACACTCTTTAGACACTCAATGGACACTCAATGGACACTCAATGGACACTCAATGGACACTCAATGGACACTGTTTTAAATAAGTTTCTGGACACGCTTTTAGACACTTTGGACATACTTTGGACACTCTTTTTGACATACCCAGCCTTTTTAGCATTCAAACTGTCTTTGTTCTGCACAGGTTTTGGAAACCCACATCTTCCACACGTTCCTGCGAGACCGGCTGAACAGGAAGCTGGATGCCTTTAGTCGCATGGAGCAGAAAACTCTCAACCTTTCGCACAGGTAGTGACACAACTCTGATTACAGAGACCTGCACTACACCTTAACGGGTGTTTGTGTTGCAGATATGCAGCTGGTGGTAAATACCACCGTCACACATTCCACACAAACTCCGACCGTCTCTTCGGCTGAGTCTTTTCCAACAACATTCCTCAGATTCTTCTGAAGCATCTGAAATATGTGGGTGGGGTTTGTGTCTCAGGCTGAATCTGAATTTTATGCTGCCTTTATGTGTTTGGCATGAGGTTGGCTCCCAGCACTCCTCATCATCATTCTCATCACTATCATGATTATCTCTGATCTGAGTGTTCCAGACGATCCCCAGGATAACATTTTTAAGGGTGTTTTCAGACTGGAAAAATGATTTCTTCCAGACTGAGTTAATCTGTTTTGGATCGAGTTCTGAACCTTGCGTTTGGTCTGTATTCAGACTGGGGTCTAGCAGAGATTTCTATTCTCCAACAAAACTCGTACACGATATCATGTGACTAAAGATCTCTTCAGTCATTGGCCAGCAGTTACGTGGACGGATCAAAACCAAAAGAAAAATGGAGGTTCTGCACTTTGCAAATTCTTGCCAGAATTGTTCACTTATTAAAACTTCATTTAACAGATCAGTCTGTATCAGCGTCAGGTTTGATATTTTTACTGCTGTTTTGGAACGCTGACGGTTACTGATGACGCTACAGATGGAGGTTAACTGATAAAATAAATATAATATAAGTGTTTGTGACAGACAGATTGTCAGGAAAACAGTGAGAATCAATGTGGATTGTTTTCATGATCTTGCATTCATCCCTCCACATCTCAAAGAGCTGCTGTTGCATCACTTCCGCTAACTTTGTCCGCTAACGACTGGCTACGGTGGCCCATTTGATTCAGATGTTCCGGTTTTGGAGCAGATTGTATTCAGACTGAGGAATCTCAGAGCGAATCGAAGTTTGTCCGATTGGAAACGAACGAAGACCAGCTCTAAAGATGGTCAAAGGGCAGTTCCTGGTCTAAGACCAGAGAGTTCAGACTGAAACTTTGTTCCTGATTATCGAGGAAACCAGCGCTGGTTCACTTTAAGCCGACCAAATGTGTCCAGCCTGAATCCAGCCTAATTCATCGTAGGCTGATGGTGCAGTCCTTGTAAAAGTTGGAGCAGGTCTGTGCCTTATCCAGATGCTTGTTAAAGCCGTTAGACTCCTAATTGCTTCTCATACTCATTCTTGCTCATGTCTCACTATTGGACTGATGGAAAGAAGCTCTTTAGATCTGTCACCCTTAGCAGGAAACGGAGTAACGAAAAACCTTCTGAAAATGACATCAAAATGTTTGTGCTCAGGAATCGTGCAATGACGGAGTCTCCCCGCCGCCCCCCGCTGCCTAAAGTGACCAGGAGCGGCTTCAGGACCCACACCAGCCCAAAGCTAAGCAAACGACTGGGCGCCAGCCTCCCCAACCTGGATCAGCCTCTCAACGATACCATGGCGTCTTTGGTCCTGAACCGCCACAGACCTCAGTCGGTCCGGAAAATGACTCCTGACGTGGGTACGTGTCACAGAGGACGCACAATGGCTGATCTGATTCGTGACTTCCTAATGAACAGACGCATTTATGAATTTCAGGACTGAAATCCCCCCCGAAGGTCGTGAGGGTCTTCCGCCTCCCGGAGTTCCCCCCGCCGCTGTCCTATCATTACGTCAAAAACTATTACTCTGACATGGCTGCAGCGCTGGGGAAGGCGCTCAATGCCACACCTCCTGACGAGTCCGCTCTGCTGGCCAGGTACGCTCCTGTCTGGATGTGGTCCTGTTCGCTACAGCTGGGGGGGTGAACGACAAACAAATGTGATGAACCTGCAGTGAAAACGGTCCTCCTGACGGGGTTTGTTTTCTTGAATGCTCTGCAGCATCGTTGCTCTCTAAAGGAAATCTACGACTAGAAAAACCGGTTCCTCCTCACGAGTCTCTGGGTTTCAGTCGGTCTTGATGGTATCTTTGATAGCGTGTTCCAGTCTGAGTTTATGCAGGGATCCTCCTGACTCCAGAACACGTCTCTGCTCAGGTACCATTACCTGCGGGGTTTGGTGAACACCGTCTCCAACAGGCACCTCGACGCGCTGGAGGATTTTCAGAGTCTTTATAAGACAGATGCAGAAATTTTCCCTTCTCAGATGGTTAAGTCTCTGGTTGACTCCATGCCAAACGTGGAACGCATCCAGGTCAGTCCAGGTCACTGCACTGCCGAATAAGAGCAGCCAATGAGGTTTCCCCGCCAGCGCTAATCAGCTGCACCTTCACGAGCATCACTGCCGTAAAACTCTGGATGTTTCCATGCAGGCAGAAAAACGGCCTGAGATCAAAGGTCTCATCAGCCGAGTCATCCGGGACCAGGAGCGGGAACGCGAGGGCCAGGAGAACCGGTCTGAGGAGGCGGCCGTAAAGCACTTCCAGCTGCCAAAGAAATACCTGCATCTGGAAGAGTTTGTGAAATGCGTCCAGGAATCTGGGATCGTAAAAGACCAGGGGACCATTCTAAGACTCTTTGATGCTCTGACTGTAGGTGAGTCTAAACAGAACCGTGCAGCGCTGGTTGGACCAGCAACGAGCTAATATTTGCTGAAACATCCAGACCTCTGCGCAGACCGCAGAGCTCCTGGGAGGTGTCAGCTGATTTCCTTCAGGAAGATTCCAGTTTTTCCAGGCAAACATTTGAGTTAATCATTGCCTCGCCCCTTAGGAAGACTGTGTCATAAAACTCTGTAACTGGAACTGGAAGTCACATGACTCGTCTTTGTCCGTGGCACTTTGAGTCACAATGGAATCATTTTCTGATGGTCTGAGGTAAAAGCCATTTTAAAAATAACTACTTTCTACTCTGTGTGGTGCCAGGAAGTCAGAGTGACGTATTCGGGTTACACCCCTGCAGCCACGCAGGAACGCTGCACTACATTTAGAATTGTGCTAGTTTATTGAAGAAGTTTATATTAAAATCAGTTTTCTTTCAAAAAAGTTTCTGGGGTTATTGGAAATTATTCTATCCCTCCAGGAAACATGTTTTTTATGTTTCTGAATTAAATAAGTGATGTTTCCTCACGTTAAACTGTTATGTAAAAGAGTTCTGTAGAATTTACTGAAGCATCCTGTTCTTCTGGTGACACATTCATGCTAATGAACACAGAACCCATAAAATGTTTGGTTATGATCCCTGTTTGTGTTGCAGGTCATCAGAAACAGGTCGGTCCAGATTTATTCAAGGACTTTTACACCATTTGGAAGGAGACTGAAGCTGAAGCTCAGGAGGTCTGTATGAAATGATGGTATTCATAGTCCAAACAAACACCTGCGAATGAGATCTGCGATTGTTTTCTCAGACTGCTGTCGTCGTTGTTTTAATTGCTTTGCTGACAAGACGGCCGTCCCACAGTGGCTCCAGTGATTAGTCCTTTTCTGCTTTTCCCGGATAGTGTTCACAAAATAGGACGTTTCTTTTATTTGATGTTCAGGTTTGTCTGCCAGCATCTGTGTTGGAGCGCATCGAGACTGGGGAGAGCGTCTTCAAGCTATCGTCATCAGTCAAGACGAGCCATGGCGTTGGGAAGATCGCCATGACTCAGCGCCGGCTCTTTTTGCTAACCGATGGACGACCGGGATACGTGGAGGTAGCTCAGTACAGAGATCTGGAGGTAAGATGACACGCTGACGCAAAACCAGCGGTGAGGAAACCCTCCAGTCTCACTGGTCCGCTATCCTCCCGTGTAGGAGGTGAAGGTTTCTTCAGCGCCTTTCCTGCTCCTGAAGATACCCAGCCTGAAGCTGCGAGTGAAGGGAAAGAAGGAAACGTTTGAGGCTAATTTAAAAACCGAGACTGAGCTGTGGAACCTCATGATCAAAGAGATGTGGGCCGGACGCTTCATCGCCGATCAACACAAGGTAATGTGGAAGTTAATGCCAGTGTTTGAGGACTTGAGAGAACATCAAAATTGTGTGTGTGTGTTTTTTAAGTCATACCATGTCATAGTTACCTTGTGGTTTTTAGCTTGTGGTTGTTACTAGAAATGTAACAATATTCGATACTAAACCGAACCGTTCGGTATGCGTTCTACGGTTCGGTATGTTATTTTTCACGGTACGCATTTTATTCAGTACCACCGTGAGTCTGCTTCAGGTCTGCTCCTACTCTCTCCCGCCCTGCCAGAAAATACTTTGCTCTTCCCCCGGGAGGCGGAGCCCAAATGCTAAAAACAATAGCATTTTAGCTAGCTGCCCAAACAACCGCGACAGTCGGCCCGTGTTCGGGCGGCCGCTTTCAGTGGGGAGTCCATGCAAGCGCGCATGGAGCAGAATCTGACTGCTCGCGTTTTCGTGGACTTTTCATTTCATGGCTGATTGAATGCACCAACGCAGCCGGCCGGTGTGTGAGCAGCTTCCAGTCCGTGTTTGAAGACACTGAAACCTGCAGTGTGAAGAGATCCAGGGTTCACCGTCAAATATGAGGATCAGGGAGTGAAATGCGTCACAAGAATGACAATATCTGCAAGATTTGTCTCATCTCTACATCATACAATGTGGAAAAAACGTCCATCAAGCCCGCCCACCTCTGACATCATCATCCAGCCCCGTCACTGTGTTAAAGTTGAGCAACTAACACAATGAAAACATCCCAGATATATTTCAAAAGACTTACAGTGTTACCCCAGATAAACACAAGAAAATATCTGACACCATCACAATGTTTATTGCTAAATCTCTGCAGTCTTTTTTCAGAGGTTGATAATGAGGGCTTTTGTCATTAATGAAAACAGTTGACCCACAATAGAGTTACGTATCCAGCCGTGACCCTCATATTGAGGTACGTATCGAGCCGTGACCCTCGTACCGAGGTACGTACCGAACCGCGACCCTCGTACCGAGGTACGTACCGAACCGCGACCCTCGTACCGAGGTACGTACCGAACCGCGACCCTCGTACCACGGCCCTCGTACCACGGTGCGTACCGAACCGTGATCCTTGTACCGAGGTGCGTACCGAACCGCGACCCTCGTACCGAGGTACGGACTGAACCGTGATCCTCGTACCGAGGTGCGTACCGAACCGCGACCCTCGTACCGAGGTGCGTACCGAACCGTGATCCTCGTACCGAGGTACGTACCGAACCGCGACCCTCGTACCGCGGCCCTCGTACCGCGGCCCTCGTACCGCGGTGCGTACCGAACCGTGATCCTCGTACCGAGGTGCGTACCGAACCGTGACCCTCGTACCGAGGTGCGTACCGAACCGTGACCCTCGTACCGAGGAGCAGAAAAAGGAGCAACAACTGAACGTTTTCTCTTTTCTGTGTGCAAATGACTCCTCAAAACGACTTTACTTCTCTTATTCACTGTTGTGTTTTTCAAAGTTTTGTCTGTGTTTAAATGTCTTCTTGTCCCGGTCCCCCTTAGCTTTAGCCATATTGCTAACAGCGTTGCTCCGAACATGAACAAGCTTTTGACATATTGATTATTAAAGTGAGTTTGGATTGATCTCCTAACTACAAATGTATTTCTCGCTGTAAAGTCTTCTGGATTTCCTTCAGAATGGCGGTTCAGAACGTTGACGAGACACGACCATGAACGAGTCTCTGCCTTTTCCTTCATAGGACCCTCAGTACATGCAGCAGGCTCTGACCAACGCCCTGCTGATGGATGCGGTGGTGGGCTGCCTGCAGAGCAGTAAGGCCGTGTACGCGGCCTCCAAGCTGGCTCACTTTGACAGAGAAGAAGGTCGGTACCTGTCATGGTTTCCTGACCTCGGTAGACTTGATAGTCTTTGCAGGGAGGGGTCCTATTTGTGTTCCCAGAAACACTCATCCGTTTATTTAGAAACTGTAGACGGCATGATTGGTCAGGATTGTGTGTTTTTGTGATTTTCTTTGTATTTTTGTGTTCTCCTGTTGTAAGAGTGATGTGTTTTCTGCAGTTCAGCTGACTCTGCCCAAGACGACCACGGAAACACTGAAGCACAAAATCAACCCGTCACTGGAGCTCGCCGCTCCTCAGACCATAGAAGTACTGTATTACACACTAGGTAAATGCGCACACTGACACACAACTCTGCCGAAGGTTTCCTGGAACCAGGCAGTGGTGGTTCTAGAAGCATGTGATCACACTGGTCCTCTCTGATTGGCCAGTGTGTGAGAATGAGGGATCCCATTTTACTGCATCAGAACTTTCCTGCTCTGCAGTTTGATGTTTTTGGACTGGAAGTGAAGTCCTCAGCAGTTCCAGGTGAGGGCGGAGTTCTGGATAGGAGCGGGGAGGAAAGATAAACATTCCCAGGAAGACTTGGACTGTTCTGCAGCTCCTGGTAAACCACTGGTCCACTGCCGGTTCATCAGTGTGACGGTGTTTATCTTTGATCTCAGCGTTAGGACAGTATTATAGCAGACTGGTTACATTAGAACTGTGTTAACACTGACACAAACATGAACAAGAGGACTGCTGGCAGACAAGATGGCGGCTGTAAATCATCTACAGGAAGCAGAAATTCCTCAAGATTTCAGAGTTAAAGCTGGTTCTGGACCTCCGTCCGGCCAAGGATTTTTGTCCGGATCCTGGTCCCGTCAACATGAGGCTCAGCAGTTTTTCAGCAGGTTCCTGGTCAGTGAAAACAGGAGATTTTTAGTTCTAATCATGACGGCTTTTAACGGAGAAAAGCTTCTCATCCGTTTGTTTTCAAAGTGTCCAATGCAGATCCAGAAAAGATCCTCCAGAGAAAACCGGATGTATTGATCTGTACTTTGTTTTTAACCCACATGAGGATGTAGGTCCTCTCCGGCAGCACAGAGTTCTCAGGTGAATGCCGGTCCACCTCTGTGCTGCAGGAACGCCCCCAGGTGGTCATGCGGTGCCAGCAACTGAGGTCCAGAAAATCCTCAAGCAGATCAATCATTTCACATTTAAACAGTCAATTTCCTGTTTGGGAACAGAAACGGTTTTGTCTCAAAGACATCAAACGGATACAATGATCTCATCTAGAACCTCCGTTCCTTTTATTTATGACCATCACTTCATGAGGCCAAGCTTCAGTCAGGCAGGATCTGCTGTGTGGGCGGAGCCTCGGGTGATCACATGACCGTAAGACGTAGACACAGCGGCGGCCGTCAGCGTTCGTCCATCTGGGACCACTTTAGTGGAAGTTAGCGGGAAACCCCCCACCCCCACCCCCTGAATGTAGGTCAGCAAACGGGGGTGCTGGCTGGAGTCCAGTCCAGTCTCCCTTCAGCCGGTTTCCCATCATCCCTCTGGGCTCCAGAAACGCAGGAACGTTCTTTATGTCCGAGATGCATTGCTACAGCCTCGTTTGTCTTGAATGCTTAACGGTAAATATGAAGACGGAAAATCCACTGTTGGGAAAGTTAGTTTTATGAACTCGGTTTACAGTCTGGTGGAGTTTTCTCCAGTCCAGTAAAAGTTTCCAGTTCTCCAGCAGACTGAACGTGACCTCAGAGCCGGACGCCGTTTCCGGCTGCAGGCGAGCGCTCTGACCACACACTGTCTTTCAGGGCAGCTGTGGGTGTCTCTGGGGGGAGGGACGGTGATGGTGTTCGACGCCTCCAGCTGGTCGCTCACGCACACGGTTCAGGTCGGGAATGCCAGGCTGGTGAGTAGAGGTTCTGACCCGGTCCGGTGCTGCTCTCAGACCTGGAAAACAGAACCTTCACTGGATGAAACCTGAAGATTTCCTCTGCAGTGAATTCTTCCTGATCCCGATCCTGATCCCAATCCTGATCCTGGTCTCAGCAGCCGGGTCTTCAGGCTTCATGGACCGAATGTTCTGATGTTGTTTCATGTTTTTGTGTTTAATCATCAGTTATAAACGGAGGTGTTACAGCAGGCAGAGAGTAGTGTTCAGAGAACCAGCACCCCCTAGCAGTGAAGTCTGGTATTAGACTAAATATAATCCGATCACAAACATGAACGTTTCTGTTCACTTTCATCAATACCTTGTTGTTGTTTCTGTAAATGCTTCGTTTCCAGAAGTAAATTTTAAAAAAACAAATCAGATTTAGTTAAACTGTGGATGAAAATTAAAGTTCTTCCTGCAGCTTAAAAAGGTCCTGTTATATTAATACATTGTAATTATATTATAATACTTAGATTTTAATCTATTGTAATATGTATATATGTATATTATAATAGATTAAAATATAACATATTTTAATACATTATAATTATAATATATTTGGGGTTTTAAAATGTTTAAAAGTAATAAAAACTGTTTTATTAGTTCAACATGTTTCTTTTTAAAGGATAAAAGTGTAAAAACTGTAAATAAAGGAGTTTAATTAAAGCCCAACAGCAGCTTGATGACCAGAGCAGTAAAAAAACGTAGACTTTTTATTTTCGTGGCCGTTTCTCCGATCGCCACCTTGTTTTCTCTAGAGCTGCATGCTAGCAGTGACTGAGGATCAGGTGTGGATGGGCTCTGAGGACTCGGTGATCTACATCATCAGCGTGCTGTCCATGGTCTGTAACCGACAGCTGACCGACCACAGAGCCGAGGTCACGGGTCTGGCGCTCGACCTGGATAAGTACAGGTAACCGAAATGCTTTCCTTCAGATCTGAGGATTAATCGTCTCTACTTGATGCAGCAGTTTAATAACGGTTGATGTTCTCATCCACACATCATGTTTAAACAAGAGTTTTGATGCTGGAAAAACAGTTTAACTCTGAATTATGGGATGTCCTCAGATGTGGGAAGGGCATCACCATTATGTATATATGATCTCCAGCTTTAGCCAACAGGGGGCGCTGTTGGGAACTGTGAGCAAACGATCCCTAAATTTTGAGGTCCACTCCAAACGTTACTGTCATGGTCATGAGTTTATCAGGAAGAATTCAGATTTCTTTGTCATTGATAGAAATGAAGGAGAACACAAACTCTAAAGTATTTACCGTCAACAATCCTGAGGACAACAGGAACTTCCCACATGATCCTGTTCTGAAGTTCACTTCCTGAAAACAAGCCGATAC
>NC_050522.1:27208656-27226315 GCF_002922805.2 Oryzias melastigma
ATGCATACAAGCTGGTGGGGGCCACACAAGATACTGAAAAGCATTTTGAGTTGCTGAAATGAAGTTTTCTAAAAATGGACTAGCCTGCCACATCTTCATTTCACTCTGATTTTATGGTGTCTACACAACTGAGCCTCTGTAGACTGAAAACTTGTATTTCCATTAAAAGACTTGGCATCCTTTAGTTCCTGAGACACTGAACTGTCGTTATTTGTATAGATATTCAACTTCAATATTGAGATCTAATGGATCTAATGTGTTTCTTTAAAGTGCTCCTTTTATTCTTGTGAGCAGTATATTTTATTTCCATCAATAAAAAACAGAAATGATGATTTTATAGACTAAAACTTCAGCATTTTCTTTTTTACATTTAATAGCATAATAGGAGTCATTGTCTCTCAGTTCATTTTATCAACATTTATATTTAACCAGCTTTATCAGTATACTGAAATGCACTTTTAGAAACGTTTTTCAATAAAAAAACAATAGTTTCTACTCAAACAACTAAAACAGTTGTTTGAGTAGAAACTATTTTTATTGTTAATGAATAAAATGTTATTTTGTGCTCGTTTATTAATCGGTTATTTAAACATTTAAAGTTCAGTCTGCTTTTAACAACGTTTATCTATTTTAGCTGATTTCGCATTTTCTTTATAAAATATTATAAAAACAACCCCTCAGGTTCTCTTATTTATTCGTGTTTACCTCCTTTATCTCGGTAACTTTTTTGATCAAATATTCCTACATTTTTATTTCTTCACTCTAACTTCCGCTCAGAACCGGAAATGCCTTCCCGCTTGTTTACCTTTAAGCTAACAGCTGCTGCTTGTTTACGGTTCTCCTCGCGGCTCCTCCCCTCATGCTAATAAGCGGTGACGTCACCGGAAGACAGGCGCTACCTCTCTGCTTCCGGCAGATCTTCCTTTAAAGGCGCATTTAAAGCGCAGCTGCAGCCGCGGATCATCTATGCAACGACGGAGCGGCGGGAAGAACGGAGCGGCGGACAGGTGAGCGGCGCGGCGTCCGCGCGAGGCTGCAGCTGATGATCCGGGAGCTCCGGTCGATCCGGATTCGCTCCGTCGGTGCAGCATCTCAGGTTCCCGCTGCGGCGGGGGGAGGAGGGGGAGCTGTGTGGGCCTTAGCTGAAAATAACACCGGTATGGACTCCCGGTACAGACTCCCGGTGCAGTCTCACGGTGCAGTGCGATGTCGGTACGGACTCACGGTGCAGTGCGATGTCGGTACGGACTCCCGGTGCAGTCTCACGGTGCAGTGCGATGTCGGTACGGACTCCCGGTGCAGTCGCTGCATTTAGGTGTTTTAATGCCATCCCGGGTTAATCTCCCGGTAACGGGAATCTCCGTGAGTTCCACAGTAATAAATGATGACGTCAGAGCTGCGGTCTTTCTGACTGGAAATAAAAGTTTTCAGTTAAATTCAGAACAACAAGGAAACCTGTTGACTTTCATGATGAGGAACTTGTTTTTCTGAAGTTTAAATCCGTATTCAGGTCATTGGTAATGATCTTTATTGATCTTCTCTGATCATCTGTAATGATCTTTGCTGATCATCTTTATTGATCCCCTGTAATGATCTTCATTGATCATCTTTGATCATCTTGATTGATCTTCTCTGATCCTCTGTAGTGATCCGTCGTCTTTGGTTCATCCTCATTCGGTCCTGCAGACTCGTGACTCGTGTTTCTGTTCTAAAATATTAAAAATGTCTCCTCTGCATGCTAACGCAGTGAAGCAGTGACGTGCACGAGCAGGGACGTGCACGAGCACTCTCCACAAACAAGGTTGTGTAGTAGCAGAGCTGGCATTCTTGTGTTTTGTGTAAGGTGTTGTGTGTTTGTGCTCTCAGGACCGGAGGACTTTGGGTTGCAGTCTGGACCGAGCCGCAGCGTCTCCGAGACATTTATGAGGCTTTCACGTCCTTTTGGTGAGTGTCCTACAGACCACACATCAACACTCTCTGTCCTCTGTGTGGGTTTGTGGTTCTCTGCATTGTGTGTTTGTGATGTCTGCACTGAGCTCAGCAGGCTGGACGCTCCTGGGTTTGCTTGCAGAGCAGCTGCTTCAGCTGAACTGAAACTCTCCACTTCCTCCTGCTGACTGTCGGCTGCTGCTGCCTGGTCAGCATCAGGAAGCACACAGAGGTGGTCACATGCACACAGAGGTGGTCACATGCACACAGAGGTGGTCACATGCACACAGACGCTCTGCAGAACATGTATGTTTTAGATTTGCATAAAGAAAAACACGGATGTAATCGACTGATCGTCCTCAGGCAGACAGGAGTTCCTGCTGGTAAAACCTTCAGTCGGTCTGAGGCTTGAAAGCAGAAATCGTTCCTTTAATCATCATTTCATATCCAGTTCTGGTCATGGTTCTGCAGAACTCTCATGTTAGCTGCTGTTGTTTACTGTCCGGCCGTCTCTGAATTATTTATTTCCTGATTGACTTACAAACAGGAAATGTTTCTTATAGACGATAAGTTCTCAAATGTACATTTGGATCACTTTGGGATCTAGCAGAACTAACCTGTAACAGAAGCTGGTTCTGCTCTGAGGTTCCTGTTGGACCTCGGTACCTCCAGGATCAGAGACTCCGACCCAGGATGTGGGGAGGAAGATTTAAAACAAGAATCCTGACGTTAACCGTGGAATGAGGGGCAGCCTCCAGAACACCGGCATGATGCCAGAGATTAGCGTTAGCATTAGCATCACGGTCATGAACGTGGCCAGAAAGGGAGCATATGAATGATCCTTTTTAGTGCGTTTTTATGGTGTTTATCATCCAATCAAACGTCTCTCATTAGCAGACCTGGAAGGTGTGAATGTCATCCATGAAACTTCTTCAGGCCTTCAAACCGTCTTCCTTTGAATCAATCACATGTTGGTGTGTTTCTGTTCAGTCACAGCTGTAGAATACTGTGTTGTTTCTACCAGACTGAATATAAAATACTGATTATTGCTCTGAATCTTCCTGACACGTAAAGACGTTTTCCTCTGTGATTCTGAACTGGGTTTGAGTTATTCCTCAATCAGCTGATAACATCTAAATCTAATTGTCCAGAAATGTCTGGACTATTCGGACAAAAACCAACAGTATTGGTCTCTGTAGACCGGGATGTCCCGTCCTCGCTGGAAAGGTGGAGGAGGTTTAGCTGGACTGTTTACTGTGAAAGCTGTCTGAGCTGTCGACTGACCTTCTGCTGAACGGGTGCTGAGATCTGTCTGTGGAATCCCGTTTCTTACACAGAAGCAGGAACACAAACAGTCGGTAAGCAGCCTGTTTTTGAGCTGTTTGCTCTGCAGGACAGAGGCCACGCCCTCTTCTCACACTCTTATCTATGGGTCTGCTGCAGCGCAGTAGCTATCTGACTCTAGACGGTTGGTGGGGTGACAGTACAATAAAATGAGATTACCTTAAACATGTTTAGAACGAAATGGGATTAAATGTGAGAAAAGTTTATAAAGTTTTTATTTGAACTCGTCAGTCGAGACTGAAAAACTGTTTGTGCAGAACAAGACTTTCAGTTTAGTTAATAGTGTGCATCCGTACTGGTTGAGTCTGAAGTTTGGATCATGAAGTGAAAGACGGACGACCCGTTTCTGCTGACTCGGCTGGTTCTGACTCGGCCTCAGACTGACTTCCCTGAATTCCTGCTCCGTTCATTCGGGTTATTCTGAGACCCAAACGATGCACTGATGGTTTCTGAGTCAGAACAGAGGATCCACAGACGCTGGTTCTGGTGGCCGCCGCACACACAGGCGTGTTCAAGGACAGAATCCCGCTCAGATCTCACCTGGTGACTCTGTTTCATCTGAATTCAAGTTTTTCAGCTTCATTTAGTTTCAGCAGAACAGAAACCGGGATGGAGGGAATAGATCAGTCTGATCCTTTAAACCATGATGATGCCAGATCACATCTGGATCAACACTGGATTTATGTCTGGACAGAGGCTAGTTGGATCTGGTTTGGATCCAGTCTGGATCTATCTTGGATCCAGTCTGGATCCAGACTAGATCCTGACTGGATCCAGACTGGATGAAGTCTTCAACGATCGTTATTCAGATAAAACTCACCAACATTTGTGAACAAGATCAGCGAAGAAACAGAAAATAACAAAGCAGATATTTGTGTAGCCATAACGAAACAGAACAAGTTTGTCTGGTAGATCAGATTTGTGTTTTTGTGGTTTTTAAAGGTGCTGTTAGAGCAGTTTTCATGAACAATACTGCAGGTTAAAGTGTGTTGTTGTCTAAAGATGTGCTGTTTTTGTGGTTTTGTTCACTAAGAACTTAAGGATTTCTGTGGAATTTACACTCGTCTTCAAAATGCAAAGTTTCTGTGTCATTCAGTTTCATTTGATTGTAAATGTGTGCTTGTGTTGTCTTTGTCTTGCCAATAGTTGTGTTGATGTGAAATAATAATGACGAACACACCAGTGTTGCTGGAAGCCTGTTTTCATGTTTGAAGCAATCGGTAAACTTGATGCTCCTTCAACAAGCCGCCAGCTCAAGTCTCATCCGCGGTCCCCGACCATAACACTCTCCACCCGTGACGACCAAGACATCAAGCTGTTGCTATGGAGATAAATCCAACAGAAAAGTGAACTATATCCATATATATGATCATAAATTACCTTTGGACCACGAAAACAAATTATTTATGAAATATTAGTTATATTTCGTGAGTTTGTAAAACGTCTCGTTTCCTGAAGCTCCGCCTACCGCCGCGTGTGGATGCACTGCCGCTGCTGACCCCTGTCATCCCAGACAAAATCCGTGTCTCTGCATTTCTCCCACGAAAATAATCCAAACTTTTTCAGAGATGGGTGCACATATGATATATCTGCCTTTAGCAGGTCTGGACATCGCTTCACTGCTTCACTGCTTCACTGCTTCACTGCTTCACTGCTTCACAACACAAACGCGGCTCTTTCATGGCTGTGCCGCACCGGGGGGGGGGTCTTAAAGGAACGACGTGTCTAAAGTAACAAACTCCTGTTTCAGCTGGAATTTATTGAAGACGGGACACAACTGGAAGATATATGATATTCTGCATCTAAAATGAAAGTTTATTTGCTGATCATCTCTGGATAAGGAGATCAATTGAAGGTTGTGTTAGTCTGGGGGCGGAGCTCTTCCTACAGGGAGCTGTTGCATCGATCTTGCATCAGCACGTTTCCACCCGCTCTGTTTCGTGGGTATGGGAGGGGCTGCTGCAGACTGCAGGTTTTTAGAGGATTACTCTTAAATACATGAACGGATCAAAATGCTGCTTTGAGGTTCTTTATAGAGAGGAATGAACAGTAAACATTTAAAACCTCAGAAGGTAGAATTTTCATGGTAGGCCCCTTTAAAAAAACACGTTTAACTTAAAGAGCTGCTCTCATGAAATAGTTTTTGGTGTTTCTAAGGTCTTCTTGTGGCGTTTTTCTGATGGAGATAAATGAAAGAATTCAGAATTAAATCTGCATTTCTTTGTTTTTATTCACTTTGTGATCAATCAGCAGCAGATAAAAACTAACCCTTTAAAAAATCTGATGGATCAGAAAGGGGCGGAGCCAAAGTCTCCCTGCTCCTCCCCTTTCTGATGCAGACAAATGGATCCTTGAACGTCTTTGGTTTCCTGGTCTGAGCAGGGATCTGGATCAGATAGATCTGATCTTGCTGCCATGTTTGCTGTTCCCTTAATGTTAGCGTGGGGGTGTGAGAGGCTGTAAGCTAGTGGCAGAAAATGTAAACAAAGATTCGATGGTACATCAGAGGCTGACTGCTGCACCAACAGCCCCGCCCACAACTCAGAGGTGAATGGAAGTCCTGCCGCTCTGCAGAAACAAAGTCCTAGAAAACTCCAGTTTTAGTCTAAAAACGTCAGAATTCTGATGAAAAGACGACGAGAGCGTTTTGACCGCAGAGCCACGCTAACGGGAACAGATGTTATGAATCCAGGCGGCGGGCATCCATTTCTAGGATTAATCCTCCAAAGTGTTCTAGTTACAACATGAGTTCATTCTGTGGCGGTTTGGAGTTTATAAATTAACTAGAAACTCAAACCAAACATTGAAACGTCAGAAATGAATGCAGAAAGTGAAACAGCTGAATTTAATTTCTAACGATCATTTTTTAGTCTGTATCAGTTCATGTCCTGATCAGATTCTCATGTCAGAGGGAGAGTCTTCAAATAAAGAAAAGTGTTTGTGCTCACTCCAGTTCAGAGAATGTCTTTACATTCATTCACAGCATATAGATCTGTGTCGTATAGATCTGTGTCGTACAGATCTGTGTCGTACAGATCTGGACCGTAATTTTTAACAGAAACCTGACAGTTTTCTGTCGGCCTGGTTCATCTGTCAGAATAGCAAGGAGGTCTGAAGGTCACTCCAAACGTCTGCGCTGGTTTGCAGCCGGCTGCAGGATGAGACGGATCTAGATCACAGACCTGCGACTGTCAGAAGGTGAAATGAGTCTCCTGTTCAGAGAGGCTGGAACGGCTTAAGCTCCGTCATGAGTAGCAGACTTATCACTCACGTCGGTGCACGTCGGTGCACGTCGGTGCACGTTGGTGCACGTTGGTGCACATGTGCTGTGCCTGCTGCACTGCAGCAGACTGCAGCCGTAGAGCTCTGCTGTCTGTCTGCTTTCAGACCCGGAACAACATCTGTGAGGATTCCTGATGAAGGATCCTCGGCTCCTGCTTCAGATGTTTCAGGTGTTTCAGATGCTTCAGAAGTGTCAGGTGTTCCAGCTGTTTCAAATGCTTCAGATGTTCCAGGTGTTTCACATGCTTCACGGGTTTCAGATGTTTCAGATGTTTCAGGTGTTTCAGATGCTTCAGATGTTCCAGGTGTTTCACATGCTTCACAGGTTTCAGGTGTTTCAAGTGTTTCAGATGTTTTAGATGTCTCAGGTGTTTTAGACGAGTCAGGGATTTTTAAATGTTTCAGATGTTCCAGGTGTTTCAAATGCTTCAGGTGTTTCAGGTGTTTTACATGCTTCACGGGTTTCAGGTGTTTTAGACGTGTCAGGGATTTTAGATGTTTCAGGCGTTTCAGATGTTTCGGGTGTTTCAGGTGTTTTAGATGTTTCAGGGGTTTTTAGATGTTTCAGATGTTTCAGATGTTTCAGGTGTTTTACATGCTTCACAGGTTTCAGGTTTTTCAGATGTTTCAGGTGTCTCAGAAATTTCAGGTGTTTTACATGCTTCACAGGTTTCAAATGATTCAGATGTTTCAAGTGTTTTAGGTGTTTCGGATGTTTCAGGTGTTTTAGATGTTTCAGGTGTTTCAGATGCTTCAGATGTTTCAGGTGTTTCAGATGCTTCAGATGTGTCAGGTGTTTGACATGCTTCACGGGTTTCAGATGTTTCAGATGTTTCAGGTGTTTCAGATGCTTCAGATGTTCCAGGTGTTTCACATGCTTCACGGGTTTCAGGTGTTTCAAGTGTTTCAGGTGTTTTAGATGTCTCAGGTGTTTTAGACGTGTCAGGGATTTTTAAATGTTTCAGATGTTCCAGGTGTTTCAAATGCTTCAGGTGTTTCAGGTGTTTTACATGCTTCACGGGTTTCAGGTGTTTTAGACGTGTCAGGGATTTTAGATGTTTCAGGCGTTTCAGATGTTTCGGGTGTTTCAGGTGTTTTAGATGTTTCAGGGATTTTT
The DNA here is from genome assembly GCF_002922805.2 of Oryzias melastigma. Lineage (NCBI taxonomy): Eukaryota > Metazoa > Chordata > Actinopteri > Beloniformes > Adrianichthyidae > Oryzias > Oryzias melastigma. Next base: position 27,216,329 of record NC_050522.1, read on the forward strand.
AGATGTTTCAGGTGTTTTACATGCTTCACAGGTTTCAAGGGTTTTAGATGTTTCAGATGTTTTAGGTGTTTTACAAGGTTCACGGGTTTTAGATGTTTCAGGTGTTTCAGATGTTTCAGGGGTTTTTAGATGTTTCAGGTGTTTTAGATGTTATAAAAGTTTCAGGGGTTAAAGATGTATCAGTGTTTTCAGATGGTGTATATGTTTCAGATGTTTCAGGTGTTTTAGATGTTTCAGGGGTTTTTAGATGTTTCAGATGTTTCAGGTGTTTTAGATGTTTCAGGGGTTTTTAGATGTTTCAGATGTTTCAGATGTTTCAGGTGTTTTACATGCTTCACAGGTTTCAGGTTTTTCAGATGTTTCAGGTGTCTCAGAAATTTCAGGTGTTTTACATGCTTCACAGGTTTCAGATGATTCAGATGTTTCAAGTGTTTTAGGTGTTTCGGATGTTTCAGGTGTTTTAGATGTTTCAGGTGTTTCAGATGCTTCAGATGTTTCAGGTGTTTCAGATGCTTCAGATGTGTCAGGTGTTTGACATGCTTCACGGGTTTCAGATGTTTCAAGTGTTTCAGGTGTTTCGGATGTTTCAGGTGTTTTAGATGTTTTAGATGTTTCAGGGGTTTTTAGATGTTTCAGGTGCTTCAGATGTTTCATGGGTTTTACATGCTTCACAGGTTTCAGGTGTTTCAGGTGTTTTAGATGTTTCAGATGTTATAAAAGTTTCAGGGATTTCAGATGTTTCAGGGGTTTTAGATGTTTCAGGTGTTTCAGATGTTATAAAAGTTTCAGGGGTTAAGATGTATCAGCGATTTCAGGTGTTTTATACATTTCAGATGTTTCAGGTGTTTTACATGCTTCACAGGTTTCAGATGTTTCAGGTGTCTCAGAAGTTTCAGGTGTTTTACATGCTTCACGGGTTTCAGATGTTTTATATGTTTCAGGTATTTCTCTGTTCACTCTTGAGAGTTGAAGCTCACCACGAGATGTTTGAGCTCCCGCGAAGCCAAGAGCTTGCTAGCTCGCTAAAGCGGCTCTTTTGTATTTTTTAAATCTGGGCTGACGGTGAAATCAGCCTCAAACTCTCCTGTTTGGTGACAATTTAAGTTATTTTCCTTCACCGACAGAATTATCCTCTTGATTTCAGAAGATTCACTTTATTCTAGAAGGATTCACTTTAATCCAGAGGATTCACTTTATTCTAGAATGATTCCTTTTATTCTGGGAGGATTCACTTTAATCCAGAAGGATTCACTATTCCGAAAGGATTCATGTAATCCAGCAGATTTACTTTAATCCAGAAGGATTCACTTTAATTCTCATTGTTTCCCGCCACACCACAGTGCCTCCCTGTTCTCCCGCGTGGATCCTGATTGGGGGGGGTAATCTATACCTTTCTGTATGTGGGTCAGAGCTCTGTATGTCCGCTCACGTCCCTGTGGGGGGTGGGGGGGGCATGTTGGCATGAAAACATCAACAGATTTTCAGGAACTTTGCAGAAAAGATTCTAGAAATCCTCCAGATGATTGAGAATAAGAACCGACTTTTGGAATGGATTGATTTTTCAGTCTCATCATTTTTTTGTTTTTACTTGAATCCCCCCCCCCCCCAGCAGGTAGACTTCTGGTTCTGTCGGGTCTCTGAACCTCTCAGTGTGCCGCCTCCTCGTTTGTCTTCAGCTGTTTCAGATTTCATGTGCCGACTCGGTCGGCTTCATCGTTCTGTCACTCGACCCACTTCCATCCTTAATGTGGAACACGTGTCCCGGTTTCTGCCTATAGAAGGTTCTGGTCGGGAGGAGGGTCAGAGCCCAGCAGGAAGTGCAGTAAATGAGACTCTTATTCTGAAAGGACTCAAACTGTTTGGGATTAACGGTGAGGAAAAGTAAACATAAATGAAAAACCAAACCGGAGCTGAAAACATCAGAGGACAGAAGGTTCTGGAAGACTCAAACAGACAGACTGTCTTACAGCAGGGTGTGTGTGTGTCTTGTGTGTGTGTTGTGTGTGTGTTGTGTAAAGGGTGTGTACTTGTATAGTGTTTTTCCACCCTCCTTGAAGGCCCAAAGTGCTTCACTGACACATTCACAGACTGGTGGTGGCTCTGCCGCTAAACCTGGTTCCAAACTTCCTCCAGAGGCAATATGGGGTTCAGTGTCTTGCCCAAGGACACTTTGACACACGGACGTTAGGGTCCAGACTTTAGGGTTCAGACTTTAGGGTTCAGACTTTAGGGTCCAGACTTTAGGGTCCAGATTTTAGGGTCCAGACTTTAGGGTCCAGACTTTAGGGTCCAGACTTTCTGAAAAATCAGTAAAATCAGACTTTATGATCAAATATGGACTAAGACTGTTAAATAAAATGATCCGTTATGCTGATGACCTTCAGGAAGTTAGCATTCATTTGCCAACAGATTTTCAGTTTTGTTCCTGCAGAGCATCTTCAGTTTAGGGTCCAAAACAAAGCAAATCTTTTTTAAATGTATTTTTTATTTCCTCTATTGTTCTATTTTACTGATGTCCTTCGTCTTTCTATAATCTTCCTTCACATCTATCATTTTTTGTTCATCATTCGACGTTTTCGTTCTCTGCTCGGCTCCTCTCCACGGCGGCGTTGGATGCTTCATCATCCATCTTTCATTCTGAGCCTTTGCGGCTCGACCCTGGGACCGGGGGGGGGGGGTCATGTCGGTGTGAGTTAAAGGAGGCCTGTTGTGTAATCTGCAGCATCAGGTCAGCTGAGAAAAGGTTTTTCTGATAGAATATTCAGGACGTCGTTCAGACTTCAGTGAAACATGAGGAGCAGAAAGGAGAACCTCCCGGACACGAATCGACCGCGGACTCCACCTTCACCACATTTCTCTCTACGTTTAGTGTTTTCACCGTTCCAAATCGCCTTTTCTTCTTTCCTTTCTCTCTTTTCTCTACCTCCATCCATTCTTCCAGACTCTGATGGAGCCCTCATTTCTCTCATTGATGCTTTTTGTGAGGAAGTTTTGATCTCTGGTTTCATCCAGGAGAACCACAAACGTTCCTTTGCAGGACTTAAATTCACTGTCAGCTCTACTGGAATTTCTTTAAAGTCTGTAATAAGCTGAAGGTTCAATCCCTGATTGTGTTGTCTGATCGTGGTTCTCCTGACACACCTGTCTAAAACAGCAGCTATGAAGACACCTTTTCAGCTTTGACGATTTGGTTTCTGGTGACGATGATGACGGCTAAAACCACGACTCTTCCTCACGTGTGATTGGACGATTCCTGGATCTGAGGGTTCTAATGGAGAACTGGAGGCAAAGGTTCTGTTAGAACCTTTTATTAGGCCCTAGTTCCAGTTCCTGTAGATCTGCTGAGGAATACGTTTCCTCCTGAAAACCCAGAATCAGCTGATGATGAATCTGACGACATTTGCTGATCTGCTGGATCAGAGGAGATTATGCTGAATCTGCCGGGATTTCCCGCAGACTCGAGGTTTTTGTGCTTCCTCAGATATTCTGACCTGATTTTCACTTCTTCATATTTTTGACTGATGTTTGTTTGTTTACTGCGGACGACGGCGTTCTTGACTTTCAGCTTCTGTTTTCCAAACCGTTTCTTTCAGCTCGTTTCAGCTTCTGAAGCTTTAACATTTCTCTGTTTTGTTTGTTTTTCTCCAGACTGATCGGCCAATCGATGGGGATTTTCAGAGGAGCTCCGCCCGCCGTGGTTCATTGAGCCCTCCATCCAGCCCCCCCAACACAGAATGACTCTGGAGCTGACCGAATGGTCTTCTATACGGATTTTTACAGCTTGTAATAGACAGTAAAGGGGGCGGAGCTCCATGACAAACGAGCCATAAACGCCACACACACTCGCACAGACACACACACTCACACACACACACAAGCTGAAACAAACCAAAACTGAAGCTTTCGGTCAGCTTCCTGGAAAGTTCCTTTGAAGTTTTGCTGCTTCCCAGAGTTTAGGAAAACGGATTTCCAAACGGAACCCGGAGTTTCTGTGTTTTTACGCTCTTTAGTGTTTTTAAATCCTCTGAAGTTTCAGGTCTTTAGTGGATCAGCTGATGAAAGCCCTGAAGCGTCTGCAGCTTCAGTCGTCATTCTGTCCGGGATCGTTTTTATTCCATCAGTTGGATCAGGAAACGTCATCGTTCATTCACCGGGAGGAACCACAAAGCATTTGGAGGCGGTCCTTCTGTGGCTCCGTAGACCCGCCGGCGTTCTGCTGCGTGCATGCCCTCCACCATGCCCCCCCAGAACACCGAGGCTGACGCGGTGCCGGTGGGATCTCTGGGCGGCGGCGGCAAACGATGCGGCGCGTCAGGCCACGAGGAGGACAAAGGTGGAGCGGGCGGCGAGGCGGACGGAGCGGGAGGGGCAGAGGAATCGGCGAGCGAGGGATCTGTGGAAGGAATCACAGTGAAGAGATGGGTGATGCACGGCGCCGTCATGTTCGGACGGGAGTTCTGCTACGCCATGGAGACGGCGCTGGTGACGCCCGTCCTGCTGCAGATCGGTGAGTCGGATCCACGCAAACGTCTGAGATATGTCCAATATACCTGAGCAGGTGTTGGTGTCAGGAACCAGTCCTGAGGACGCCGTTAGCCGCTCTCACCGCCGTCACACATGATGGATAGATCAATCCTTTTTAGGTCTTCAACCCTGTAATTCTGAAGGTTTAAATCAATGTTTCATGAGCAGTGGAGCGTTTCTCTGCAGCAGGAGGAGGAAGCATCATGATCAGTTCAGAGGAGAGTTGTCTCACTGCTGGTTTCTGTCCTGATGATGAAGCTGAAGTTTGTTTCAGTCTACACTCGTTTCCTACATCGTTCTGTTGAAGAAACCTTCTACAGGTGAACTGATCACGCAGTGATCCAGAATCTGAACAGAACCAAAACCGTGTTCAGAAGAGGTTCTGATTACAGATGAGTTTCAAAAAGATCCAGAAGAGAATTTTCTTTTTGATTTTAGGTCTTAAATTTTGCTCTAAACTCTTGTTTTTTTTTAAATAGAAGAAACTTTTGATGATTTGGGATAAAAATCCTCCAACAGCTCTAGAACGGTCCTGCAGAACTTCTGTTAGCAGATGGGTTTGGATCCGGCTGCCGGTTCTCAGACATGTTGGTCCAGAGGAAGAGAGTCGGCTCGGTTCTGTTCAGACGTTTTTCTGATGTTCTGAAGAGGATTCCTCCTTTCTGTTTCTAACGGCCTGTTAATCTGCTCTGATCTGATCAGATCTTCATTCTAGAAAATCTGTTGTTCTGTGTCCACACCTGTCCTTCCTGTCCTCTGGCTGCTGCTCGCCGTGTTTGGATCCACGTGCCGCCTTAGATTATCTGGCTTTTCTCCTGACTCACCGGACCTCCTGCTGAGGACCAGTCCTTCATCTGGACCCGCCTCTGTTCTGAGTTCTGTCTGGTTAATCTGCTGGAGGACGAACAAAAACAGAGTTTATCTTTTGTCTTTTCTTAGAATATTTGTTGTTTTCTCGTTGCTCCGGTCATCGACCTTCAGTACCATCCTTACATAACTCAGTCATTTATAGAGAGGTCACCCCCCACCCCCAGGCTTGGTTCCCCTCAATTCTCTACAGAGGAACCGCTCTGCTCCATGTTTCACGTTTCACCAAAGAACAGTTCTACATGTAGGAACCCGGTCAGAAGGGTCCGGTCAGAAGGGTCTGGTCGGAAGGGTCCGGTCGGAACGGTCCGGTCGGAAGGGTCCGGTCGGAAGGGTCTGGTCGGAACGGTCTTGTCGGTCTCTCCGTCGTCTGCCTCCATCACAGCAGAGGTGCCACATATTTTGGTTCTAATTTTAGCCCTGATTTGGGCCGGCTGACCCAGTTCTGTAGATCAGGACTGAGCCGCTGCTGCGGTGTGGAGGCGGCTCTGAGGTACGCACGCTGCAGATTAGTCTGCTAAAATTCATCTGTAGGTTCATCACTGAGGAGATCAAATCCAGGAAAGCAGCTTAAAGACTCGTTCCTCCTGGAAAAACAGGAACGTTTCTCTGAGACTCTCAGAAGTCCACAAATAGTCGTTTTTTTACTATTGTAGGAACTGATCACAGTGAGAACTTCATTCCTGTGTTCACGGTCCTGCAGGGAGAGACTGTTGATCTGCAGAAATATTTACTTTAAAAAATCCAATTTTCTTCATCAGAACTGTTGATGATCGTCTCCTCGGAGCCTGAGAGACACAGAGAGTCTTTTACAGATTTGAATTCTGATCTGCTTTTGACATCTTCAGATGAAGAACAGGAATTACAATCTGGACTATCTGTGTTACAGATCTAGACTGTGAATTCTCCAGACTTCCTCTAGATTCATTTAAAAACCACAAATCAGTGCTGGGGGGGGGGCAATACTGACCTGTTCCTATACTGCCGAATGTCAAATGAAGGTCAGGTGAAGGTCAGATGCAGGTCAGATGCATGATTGGCTCTACTGTGTGTGTGTTTGTTTATCCGTGTGTGTAGTACAGCTCATATTGGTGCAGGAGCTCCTGTTACAGTAAAGGAGGAGACCCTTTCTCTGTAGGAGGTGCTGTGAGGAGCGTCTGCTGTAGGAGGCACTCTACGCATCATTTCCCATCCAGAAATGATCCAAATCGACCCGTTTAAAGGAGTTCTGGAATGTTCTATTTGTGGTTCGGATTTTTGGAGAACTTTCTGTAGATAAATATTTCTGTGACTTTTTCCCAGATCTTGATTAGACGACGGTGTAATCGGAAGGAGATCAGAGACTGCAGTAGTGGTTGGTGAGAGTGTTTCAGGATGGTGGTGTGTAGAATGACTCTGGTGATGAAGAAGATGAAGAAAGAGACAACAAAGGCAGAGAAGAGGACAAACTGGTGGAAGCTGAGAAATGAAGATTGTTTCATGACATGTAAGGAGCTAAAACTGACTCTGGGTCAGGAGGAACTCCCAGATGATTGGAGAACTACAGGTCATGTGATCAGGGAGACAGGTACCTGGTGTGTCATCAGGAAAGAGAGTTGATAAGGAGACTTGGTGGAATGAGGAGGTGTGTATACGGAGTCAGAGCTAAGCTAGCTAAGAAGAAGAGGAAACGGCAGAGTCGACATGAGAACAGGGAGATGCAGAATAATGACAGACCTGGTCTAAGATGTTCAGAGATCTGTCTTTCTCATACTGATGAAACTGTTGGTCTGTTAAATAATGAGGAACGTCCTTCAGTAATCCCTCCTTTATGTGGCATTGGTGTTGCTAAGGTGAACCATTTAAGGTGTCAGGGGCTAGTGGTCAAGGTTACCTGGAAGGATCAGAGAGAGCCCAGCGGAGGACAGACAAACTGGGCCGGAGGACAAACCGGGCCGGGGAACAAACCGGGCCGGAGGACAGACAAACTGGGCCGGAGGACAGACAAACTGGGCCGGAGGACAGACAAACTGGGCCGGAGGACAAGCCGGGCCGGAGGACAAACCGACTGATAGAAAATGTGGAGCTGCTATGAAGTTCAGACGTCGAGCATGATTTTTTTCTGCTGACTGTAACTTCCATTGATCATATTAGTTTTTAGTGGATCAATGGAAACTCCCGATCACCTGAAACTTCTCAAAGTTTCCTGAACGCATTTCTCTGAGTGGACTTCAGACCCGGTCTGCAGTCAGAACCTTCCAGCTTTTCTAAAGGAGATTATGAAAACAGAACGTTTCCTTCATGTGAGGCCGTTCGTGGTGTTCCTTTGACCCCACAGCTGATTATCACTGTATTACTGGCAGAACTGTGAGTTTCTGCCTCATCATCACTGCTGCTGATCCTGAAGACCAGAAGTTTGTCCTTCAAGGCTCCGGTAGAGAACTCCTCCCAGAGCTGCAGCCGCTCAGGAACGCGGCTGATCTTCTGTTGTCTGGACTGGGATTCCAGGTAACGTAATCCTGGGAATGATCATCATGTCAGCTGGTCTAATCTGTCACATGACCCTGCAGACGGCGTTATATAAAGGAGCGGCTGGACGTCACGGGGACAAATGACCATAAACTGATGGATTCATTTAAGGAGGAAACCGGGACGACCAGATGAAGATCTACAGATGAAAAACAAGAAAACTAAGTTTGAGAGGCAAAAACCAAACGTTTTCTGAACTAGAGTTCAGTCAGAGCAAAGACGAGCAGAGATGCATTCTGGGTAATAAATATTTGATGTTGTCCCTCTTAAATCCAGGCGGTTTTCAGGCAGCAGCTCTGAAGGAAGGTGTGTTCTGTTCTATTACTGTACAATATGTCAGGAATGCAGCGCGCACGTGCATGTGCACGTGGGCATCTTTGTCAGCATCTTGTTTCTCCTCCCCCTCCTCTGCTGTGAGGAGGGGGAGGAGGTGAAACAAAGGAAAACAAACATGAAAAAAGATGTTCTTCTTTATTTATTTACATTGATTTACTAAATTAGATTTATCATAAAAGATGTAAATGAAAGCGAGTCGGAATAATTCAAACCCACTAATAAAATCTCAAATGCAAAAAAAATTTGGAGATTAAAACCAAAGAAACCTGAATAAATGGTTTGATTTCAGAGCTGAAGTTCAGCTTCAGAACTGTAGTTCAGCTTCAGAACTCTATTTCAGCTTCAGAGCTGAAGTTCAGCTTCAGAACTGACGTTCAGCTTCAGAGCTGACGTTCAGCTTCAGAACTAAAGTTCAGCTTCAGAACTCTATTTCAGCTTCAGAGGTGAAGTTCAGCTTCAGAACTATATTTCAGCTTCAGAACTCTATTTCAGCTTCAGAACTGACGTTCAGCTTCAGAGCTGAAGTTCAGCTTCTCAACTGTAGTTCAGCTTCAGAACTCTATTTCAGCTTCAGAACTCTATTTCAGCTTCAGAGCTGAAGTTCAGCTTCAGAACTCTATTTCAGCTTCAGAACTTTATTTCAGCTTCAGAACTAAAGTTCAGCTTCAGAACTAAAGTTCAGCTTCAGAACTCTATTTTAGCTTCAGAACTGTAGTTCAGCTTCAGAACTCTATTTTAGCTTCAGAACTGTAGTTCAGCTTCAGAGGTGAAGTTCAGCTTCAGAGGTGAAGTTCAGCTTCAGAGGTGAAGTTCAGCTTCAGAACTCTGTTTCAGCTTCAGAGGTGAAGTTCAGCTTCAGAACTATATTTCACTTTCAGAACTAAAGTTCAGCTTCAGAACTCTATTTCAGCTTCAGAGGTGAAGTTCAGCTTCAGAATTGTAGTTTAGCTTCAGAGGTGAAGTTCAGCTTCAGAACTGTAGTTCAGCTTCAGAACTATATTTCAGCTTCAGAACTGTAGTTCAGCTTCAGAGGTTAAGTTCAGCTTCAGAATTCTATTTCAGCTTCAGAACTCTATTTCAGCTTCAGAACTCTATTTCAGCTTCAGAACTGAAGTTCAGCTTCAGAACTCTATTTCAGCTTCAGAGCTATATTTCATTATATTTTTCGCTCACACTCCTGTCTAAATGTCTGGTGTGTGAATCATTTCAGACTTTTGAACAGAATTCCTTTGATCTCTGAGTTCTTCAGGGTAGAGCGTTTGTCTCCCCCTTCAGGTGAACGATGTCATTACTCAAACGACCGCAGATTTCCGTTTTTCTTCAAATGATTTTTCTATTAATGGTAGATGATTGTTTTCTGTTGAGGCACCGTGACCTTTTCCGTGACTCAGATGTGCGGTTTACTCCAGGTGAGCTGCAGGTCGGACCTGTTTTACCTGACGCTGCTAGCTTAGGGTCCATCATCGTTGGTCAGATGAATCGATCCTGACAGATGAAGTTTTGATCTCAGAGGAAACTGGATCATGGATTAGAACCTGATGGAAAACGGAGGATATTCCCTCAATCCAGCATCAGAAGGACATCAGCTGGAAGCTGGTTTAGATATTGATCAGCTGATCACTTCCTGTATTGATCAGTGAAGCGTTTAGATCTACTCAGAAATGTTTTTGTGTACTCACGGTCTGAAATCATAAACCCTCATGGATGCTCTGAGAGAGTGTGGAGGGGGGGGGGCGTTAGTATTTATTAGTG
>NC_050522.1:27226485-27227802 GCF_002922805.2 Oryzias melastigma
TTTCCATCCTGTAATCTTCAGATTGTTTGCTGAGTCAGCGTTTACTGAAAGCTGCCGGTTATAAACCGACCCGACCAGAACTGGATCCAGCCGTCTGGTCGGGCTTCAGCCCGGAGAGTCTGGTATTTAGTGGGGCAGAGACTGCCGAAAGAAAAGCTTCAAAATAAAAGTGTTTCCTGTTTCCTGATTTGCTGCAGTTTGGGTTCAGATTACACAGAACCATCAGAACCGGTTTGATGTCCGACACGATGAACTGATTCCGGTGATTCTGTTCTAGGATTCTCATTCATTGCAGATGTTTGGACCTGTGGCTGAAGCTACACCTGGATTCACTGGTTTCCCCGACACTTCCTGCTTTCTGCTCTCCTCTCTCTCTCTCATCGCTCTCCTTCCTTCCTCTCCACTTTCTCCTCTCCTGACCTCTTCCCCTCTCCCACCTTCACATCTCTTTTGGACTCTTGTCCGTCGGCTCGTATTTTCTCACGCCGCAGCAGGAAGAAGCGTTTTGTTTTTCTGGAAGAATAGGAAAGGCGGCGAGCGCGTGAGAAGATGGAGGCGATAAGGCGGCGGCGGCTGGTTTTGGTTTGTTAGGACTGACAGACGTGGGAACCAAACGTCTGAAGGTGTCATTAAAAGCAGCCAAAACAGTGATTGAGGTGTTGATGAGTTCCTCCATAAACAGCCGTCTCCACATGATCTGAAGAGGAAACGCCGCCTGGATTTAGACCGAGATCCTTCATGTCTGCTCCTTAAGTTCAGCAGCAGAGCTGATCGATCTTCACTGGAGGATCAGACCAGAATCTGGTGTGATCCTCAAGGATTAATGTCTTCTGATCTCAATGGAAATACATCAAACCTGCTGGCGTTCAGGATGACGAGTTTTTCTGTTTGCCGCCATCTGTCAGCAGCTGGAGCATGGCGTCTGGCTCTCCATCCATCCGACAGGTTCCTCGCCATCTCCTCCTCTAGCCCCGCCCCCTGAGTGCTTTCAATTGACCTTTTCTCACACTCTTTCTGCTTTCCGCTCTCACAGCCCGACTTTCTTTTTCTGGTTTTTGGACGGCTTCCTGCAGCAGACTCTCTCAGTATTGTTACGGCGGCCGGCCGGCGGGAAGGTCGCGGTGGGGGGGAGGGGCCTGTGAATGAATGTGTGGACGTTTACTACAAACACTTCCTGTTTGACAAATGATCAGATGCTGATCTGCGGCTTTGGCTTCATGACGAGTCTTTCGGATGGAGACGGGTCGGTCCCGGGGAGGCGGGTCGGTCCCGGGGAGGCGGGTTGGTCCCGGGGAGGCGGGTCGGTCCCGGGGAGGC
>NC_050522.1:27227896-27233684 GCF_002922805.2 Oryzias melastigma
GGGTCGGTCCCAAGGAGATGGGTCGGTCCCGGGGAGGCTGGTCGGTCCCGGGGAGACGGGTCGGGAAACGAACATTTAACGAGTTTCTGTTATTTCACAGCTTTTAATAATATTAAAGTCTAATTTCTTAAATTCAGGACAGAAAGTTTTTCAGAACTCGTTCTGGTTTAGAGGCGTAAATAGAAACTCTAAAGTATCATGAATAATTTCATGGTTCTCGTCTAGTTTGTATCTTTGTCTAAATTTCTCATTTTTTATGTTGGTTGTTTGTAAATGTTTGTTTTTGGCGTTTAGTTGAACTTTTGGACTCAGATCAGACTAATCATGTAACCGGTACATTCTCCGGTCTTCATCTTCTCCGTCCTCCATCGCGGTCTTCATCCTCTCTGTCCTCCATCGAGGTCTTCATCTTCTCCGTCGCGTTCTTCATCTTCTCTGTCCTCCGTCACAGTCTTCATCTTCTCTTTCCTCCATCACAGTCTTCATCTTCTCTGTCCTCCATCACGGTCTTCATCTTCTCTTTCCTCCATCACAGTCTTCATCTTCTCTTTCCTCCATCACGGTCTTCATCTTCTCCGTCCTCCATCACGGTCTTGACCTTCTCCTTCCTCCCTCTGCAGGTCTTCCAGAGCAGTACTACAGTCTGACCTGGTTCCTCAGCCCGGTTCTCGGCCTGATGTTCACGCCGCTCATCGGCTCCACCAGCGACCGCTGCACGCTCCGCTGGGGCCGGAGGCGGCCCTTCATCCTGGCGCTCTGCATCGGAACGCTGATGGGCGTGGCCTTGTTCCTGAACGGCTCGTTGATCGGTGAGTGCTGGTTGGAGAAAGTTCACATTTGAACTCTATCATGTAAAGTACTTATAGTATCAGTTAGTACTTTCCAAAGTAAAACTACCTTTTCTGTTCATCTTCTTCATCAAAGGGACATTAATATATAATCAATTATTATAATGTCCTCCTCAGATATACTAACTGATAGTTATTCATGTTGGGTCAATTTAGTACTTTGAAAAGTCTGCGTCATTTTATAAAACATTTCATTGAATCTCCGTTATGTTCTGACTATAAAAGATTAATATTTATTTTTTATTATTTTCATTTGAAACCAAATTCATTCAGGAAAGACTTTGTTCTCAGGTGTTTCTTTCAAAATAAACACGTTTTCTTGTTTGATGTTCTACAAAAGATCAAAGAGAACAAAAATGGTGTTTTAGTCCAAACGTGTCTCTAAATAAACTGCAGTAAAATCTCTGAGGAAACATAAATTATTCCTGAGAAGCAGAACTGTGGGAACGACAGCTTCTATTCATTTCTGCTCTATTCTTCTGCATATGGGTGTGTGTGTGTGTGTGTGTGTGTGTGTGTGTGTGTGTGTGTGTGTGTGTGTGTGTGTGTGTGTGTGTGTGTGTGTGTGTGTGTGTGTGTGTGTGTGTGTGTGTGTGTGTGTGTGTGTGTGTGTGTGTGTGTGTGTGTGTGTGTGTGTGTGTGTGTGTGTGTGTGTGTGTGTGTGTGTGTGTGTGTGTGTGTGTGTGTGTGTGTGTGTGTGTGTGTGTGTGTGTGTGTGTGTGTGTGTGTGTGTGTGTGTGTGTGTGTGTGTGTGTGTGTGTGTGTGTGTGTGTGTGTGTGTGTGTGTGTGTGTGTGTGTGTGTGTGTGTGTGTGTGTGTGTGTGTGTGTGTGTGTGTGTGTGTGTGTGTGTGTGTGTGTGTGTGTGTGTGTGTGTGTGTGTGTGTGTGTGTGTGTGTGTGTGTGTGTGTGTGTGTGTGTGTGTGTGTGTGTGTGTGTGTGTGTGTGTGTGTGTGTGTGTGTGTGTGTGTGTGTGTGTGTGTGTGTGTGTGTGTGTGTGTGTGTGTGTGTGTGTGTGTGTGTGTGTGTGTGTGTGTGTGTGTGTGTGTGTGTGTGTGTGTGTGTGTGTGTGTGTGTGTGTGTGTGTGTGTGTGTGTGTGTGTGTGTGTGTGTGTGTGTGTGTGTGTGTGTGTGTGTGTGTGTGTGTGTGTGTGTGTGTGTGTGTGTGTGTGTGTGTGTGTGTGTGTGTGTGTGTGTGTGTGTTTGTGTGTGTGTTTGTGTTAACATGACCCTCACGCGTTTGTATAAAAACTCATGAACTTTGATTCTTTGAGAAGTTTCTGAATGAAAAACAGAGTTTGAGTTTATGACGACGGTGTGTGGTTGTGTTTGTGTGATTGTGTTTGTGTGATTGTGTTTGTGTGGTTGTGTTTGTGTGATTGTGTGCAAAACAGTGTTGTTGTGGGAGTTGACTTGAGAACACGAAAGCGGGCAGTTCACAGGGAAATGCTTCCTGTTTGCTTCCTGCTGTCCACCAATCACAGCTCACTTCCTGTCTGGGTTCCTGGTCTCCCCCCCCCCCCCTTCAGTCTATACACAGTTGTATTTCAGATAACTGGGATGTAATGTAAAGGCTGCTTCTTAGAGTAAAGAGTCACATGGATAAGGGCAAAGCATCATGGGACATGTGCATCTGAACTTTGACACTGTGTTTGTGTTGAGACTGTCTGAAGAACCGCCGGTTCACCTTCCCGCCTCTCTTCTCCCTCCAGGCCTGTCTCTGGGGGACGAACCCGGTAAGCAGCCGATCGGAATCGTTCTGACGGTTCTGGGCGTCGTGGTTCTGGATTTCTGCGCCGATGCCACGGAGGGTCCGATCCGAGCGTACCTACTGGACGTGGCTGATACCGAAGAACAAGACATGGCGCTCAACATCCACGCGGCTTCTGCGGGTTTGGATCAGTTTCTGAGCTTCCAGACGTTTCCATGGAAACCAGAATCCTCACCACGGTTCCGCTCTTTGCTAGCCTGGATGTGTTGTCTTGCCGGCAGGTCTGGGCGGCGCCGTGGGCTATGCCCTGGGAGGTCTGGACTGGACGCACACCTTCCTCGGAGCGATCTTCAAGTCCCAGGAACAGATCCTCTTCATCTTTGCCGCCATCTTGTTCTCCGCCTCCGTGGTCCTCCACCTCTTCAGCATCGAGGAGCAGCAGTACTCGCCACAGCAAGACCGGCTCGACCCGGTACGGAGTTCTGCCGGTTCCGAGGAAGCCCGGACGCCACAACCAGACATCATTATATAAAATATACTGTATATGTCTGTGTATAATTAGCATAGATTATCGATTACTGATCAGTTATCAAGAACTCTGAAACTGATTTGATACATTTATTAATAATTGTCGTCTTTTGTTTGTTGCTAAAGTAAATAATCGATCCATCAATCAACTGATTGATCCACTGTCCCTCCCCAGGAGAGTCCTGACCCCGCCCATCAGCCAGCAAACGGCAGGGCTGGCTGTCCCGGGTTGGAGATGATTGGCGAGCACACCACCATGGAGTCATGTGACCTGTACGACTCTTACGACGATAACCATTCGGACCACGGAGACCTGGACTTCCTGCAGGTGGAGCTGGTGAGAAGTAAGTCCTCCATCTCGGTTCTGGAGCGGTCCGAGTCGTTGGTTCCTTTTGGAAACGGTCCTGATCTTTCTGCAGGTAAAAGTGACAGCGTGCTCGCCATGGCGGACGCCACGCTGGACCACCTAGACCATGATGCTTTGTTCCTGTGCCACATCGAGCCGTCCATCTTCGCTGACCACCTCTCCCCCTATCACGGCTCGCCCTCCAGGACCTCGTCCTTCTTCAATGCCAGTCGCGGCGGTTCCCGTCCGCCGCTCGCCAACATCAGGCGCAGCAGCAGCACCGGCAGTGAAGACTTGCTCCGCCCCCATTTCACCAATCATCCTGCTCCAGCTCCGAGGGTTTCACGTCTTTCCGCTTTCTTGCAAGAACTGGAGAACGACGACGGTCAGGAGGCGCTGCTGAACAACCAGCTGAACGAGCAGCGGACGCTGAACGGACGGCTGCTCGCCGGCGTGGGCGGGGCCGAGAGAGCAAGCACCGACCGGCTGAGCTCTAAGGGGCAGGCGCACCGCGCTGGGATGATCAAAGGTGTTTATTAGAGACGGCTGAACTTCTTAGAAAACATTGGTCAAAGTTTGAAAACATTAAATATGATGGAAGATTCAAATCCAACTTTATTAGTAAAACATTTTCACTGCTTATAATATAAAATATTCTATAGTTTAAAAACTAAAAGCAAAAACAAACGATGAAAAGTTCCACTTTGTTTCCTTTAATGGTTTTAACCGAACCAGCTTCAGCTCCAAACGTTTCAACAAAAAGGATCAAATGTTTTAAATAAATGTCAAATAAACACTTAAAAACCTGATTTACACATTTAGCTAAACACTCACTTTCATCTTTTATCCTCATAGAAATCTTCTTCAAATGTTCATTAAAATGTTGTTGAACTTTCTTAGATGAAACCGACGTCTGAATCCTAAATTCTTCTCTTGTCCTCGTCCAGCTGCCAGTACCGGCGCTCCAATGCGGCAGTCCCGCCACCGCCACACCTTCTACCGCCAGCCGTCCTGCACCTTCTCCTACTACGGGCGCGTGGGCAGCCACCGATACCGCTATCGGCGCGCCAACGCCGCTTTCCTGATCAAACCGTCACGCAGCATGAGCGACCTGTACGAAGTGGAGGCTCGACACCGGAGGGCCAACCGGCAGAGGAACCGGCACCGCAGCCGGAACACCAACTCCTCCAGCGGAGACACGGAGAGCGAGGAGGGCGAGGTAAGGATGAAGCTGGTGAAGCCTTTCACCGTCATCCCATCGCTCCTCTGACCGTTTCTGTCCTCTGACCATTTCTCCTCTGACCGTTTCTTCCTCCGACCGTTTCTCCTCTGACCGTTTCTCCTCTGGCAGTTTCTCCTCTGACCGTTTCTTCCTCTGACCGTTTCTCCTCTGGCAGTTTCTCCTCTGACCGTTTCTGTCCTCTGACCGTTTCTGTCCTCTGAAGTTTCTTCCTCTGACAGTTTCTCCTCTGACCGTTTCTTCCTCCGACCGTTTCTCCTCCTACCGTTTCTTCCTCTGACCGTTTCTCCTCTGGCAGTTTCTCCTCTGACCGTTTCTTACTCTGACCGTTTCTTCCTCTGACAATTTCTCCTCTGAAGATTTTCTCCTCTGACCGTTTTGTCCTCTGAAGTTTCTTCCTCTGACCGTTTCTGTCCTCTGACCGTTTCTTCCTCCGACCCTTTCTTCCTCTGACCGTTTCTTCCTCTGACCGTTTCTTCCTCTGACCGTTTCTTCCTCTGACCGTTTCTTCCTCCGACCCTTTCTTCCTCCGACCCTTTCTTCCTCCGACCCTTTCTTCCTCTGACCGTTTCTTCCTCTGACCGTTTCTCCTCCTGCAGGTGGAAACCACCGTCCGGCTGCTGTGGTTGTCCATGCTGAAGATGCCTCCAGAGCTGTTGCGGCTGTGCGCTTGCCACCTGCTCACCTGGTTCTCCATCATCGCCGAGGCCGTCTTCTTCACGGATTTCATGGGTCAGGTCATCTACAGCGGAGATCCCACGGTGAGAGGATCACTTCTTTGAGCCTCTTGTAGTGGAAGAACATGGTTTGCAGACGGAGGCTTTGTGTTTCAGGCGGCTGCAAACTCCACCTCCCTGGAGAACTATCACCGCGGCGTTCAGATGGGGTGCTGGGGGCTGGTTATTTACGCCATGACTGCGGCTACATGCTCAGGTATGTGGGCGTGCTGCCGGCGCCAGCGGCCGCAAACGTCTTCTGTCTACACGGATCTTCTCTAATGTCTCTACTTTAGTATTGATCGGTTTGAAGGATTTTACTCCCATTTTAACAGAAAGTATTTCTACTTAATGTTGTTTAAGCTGCATCTTCACGTGAAGAAAAATAAATGTACTTTTTT
>NC_050522.1:27233704-27243822 GCF_002922805.2 Oryzias melastigma
TTTTTTTTGCAGCGATTCTTCAAAAGTATCTGGATAACTTTGACCTGAGCATCAAAGTGATCTACATCCTTGGAACTCTGGGATTCTCTATAGGTAACCTCCATAAGACATGATCAATCAAGCTGATCAATGGAGAAGTGAGCGATCAGTAATAATGTTTTTACCGTCTGGATAGGAACTGCCGTCATGGCCATCTTCTCTAACGTGTACGTTGCCATGGTGATGATCAGCAGCATGGGAATCATCTCCATGAGTATCTGCTACTGCCCCTACGCTCTGCTGGGACAGTATCACGAAATGAAGAAGGTCATTTTCTAAAGTTTCATCAAAGCTGCAAAAACAAACACTTGATGACGTTTTCTAAGAAGATTTATCAGATCCGATAACTTATCAGCTGTGGTTTTGGTGGAATTTCTCTCGGGTTTAAACTTCTACGGTAAAAATCGGGTTCGAATCTTTCGGATTTACTGGTTTGTGGTTAAAGTCTCAGGACAAAGCTGCCGGGAAAAGTTTGATCAGTGAAAGACAGTTAGTGATGGTTAAAACAGTAAATCTTTGTAGATTTTTCTTATGTTCTGGTTGCATGACGTGGTTCTAATATCCGTCGTTCTCCTTCTTCCAGTACATCCAGCACAGTCCTGGAAACTCCCGCAGAGGATTTGGTATTGACTGCGCCATCTTGTCCTGCCAAGTGGGTCTTCTTTCTTATATTGTTCAAGTATTTTCAAAGTGAAGCCCGTTTTACCTTCTGCTATTACCAGGTGTTTGTACAGTAGAAATACTTTGCTAGTTTCTGTGAACATTTGACCGTGTTTCAGCTGCTTGTGGCTTTCAGACAAATGAGAGATTGTAGATAAATAAATGACTAATGCAACAGTAATCCGGATCTCGCTCCGCTCACATCAACACCTGTTCCTGCAGGTGTACATCAGTCAGATCCTGGTGGCCTCCGCTCTGGGCCCCCTAGTGGAAGCTGTCGGTAGTGTTCGTGTCATCCCCATTGTGGCGTCCGGGGGCTCCTTCCTGGGGTTTTTGACCGCCTGCTTCCTGGTTATTTACCCGACTCCAAACAACGGGTGAGCAGAACTGCATGCTGGGAGATCTCAGACCCCCACAAAGCTCCCTGAGTCTAACGTCTGGATTCTTTCCTATGATTGACAGGGAGGCAGATTCAGCCAAAGCTTCAGAGAAACAGGCCTTGACCACGCTGGAAAACCCCAGCGGCTGTGAAGGAGCCGTTGCCGTGGCGATGGAGAAGCCCAGCTTCCTGAAGCTGACCAAGGGGGGCCAGGCCGCGGTCACCACCTCCTCCAGTCACTCGGAGACAGAGTCCGCTCTGTGACGGATCTGCTGGACCAGAGCTGAGAGGCTGAAATGACCTGGTATCATCAAACCCACCGGTCTGCTGTGGGACCGGACCAGCAGGTCCAGCTGGACCTGCACTGGTCTCAATTCTGCTGTAGCATCAGTCCATCATGGAGAGTCTCAGAGGAAAGCTCGTGTCTCAGGGCCTTCAGGAAGAGTTTCTGAGCGACTGTGGAGGACGTCAGTCCGACTCCGCCTGGAGACGAACATCCGAATGATCCAGAAGGACGAATAAGCTGCAATCCTCAGAATAACCTGAAATCCGTCTTCCCGTCTGTGGATCCAGCCTCGGACGCTGACCGACGCACCAAAACCAGCGGACGACCCTCCAGACTTTCACTCTGTCTGCAATAGTAGCTTTAAGGTTTACAGACTTTTAATGGGGGGTGGGGGGTAGATTAGATCCTGGTCCAAACAGGACAGACCACCACCCCTCCCCCCAAACCAACATGGATCCTTTCAGATTCCGGTTTGCTCCGAGTCCAAACGATCCGCTGCATGTTGGATGAAACCAAACGTCTCGTCTTCGTCTCCACGTTCGCTCACAATCATCGGTTTGAACTTTTTGAGTTTGAAAAACGCAAAGAACTTTCTGCACAAAACTACCTTAATAGTTTGGTTCTGATGGTTCTGTTGGGCCAGCTGGGATTCCCGGATGGAGGACGATGTTTTGAAGAATCAGTTTCATATGAAAGCTTTGATCTTTGCTGAAGTTCAAGACATCAAATCTGAAAACGTTCTGAAAACGTCGAGGTTCCGGGTGGATCTGGACTCTCTCCTGCAGAACCCGGTTTGGACTCTGCACACTCGGCCCCGCCTCAGGACCTGGCTCGGTTCTGCTGCACTTTTGGCTCCGCCCAAAGGGGGTGGTGTTTGGAAGACACACCTCTTCCATCTCTGACCAACCACACACCTTCATTAGCAATGACACGGCGAGTGCGACATGATGGGGGCGGAGCTTCAATCAGGCACTTTGAACATTCATGCATGGGGTGGGGGTGGGGGGCAGGAGTGGATTATCCTAAAGCTTTTATCAATAAGCAATAATCGATCGATGCGTCTGATTGGTTCAGAGTTTTGGTTGTTTTTTTCTCCACATTTGAAGGATTTACGGCGTTAAAGTCAAACATTTGAGTTTGTGTTTTTACAGAGAAAAATACTGAGTTTGGATTTAAAAACACGGCTTCTTCTGACGTTTTAAGACTTCTGTTTCACAAAATAGAAAGTTAGAAGTTTCATTATTTCAGGCAGATAAAATCGTCATTCTGATTGTAGTCTCCAGTGTTTAGCGGGACTCTGGGCGTGTCCGGCGTGCATGTGTGGAACACCAAAGTCTCCTCATAGGTCACAGATTTACTCCAAATGCATGCTGGGATTGAAATGTTTTATTTTTGTTTGATTTCTGAAACTTGCTCCTAATAGCTGAAGCGTTTCCTGGAAACTGGCGTTTGGTTTTCTACACTTTTGCACAAGCATCAGGCAGCATTGATGGAGCAGACGGAGCGTTCGAACCCTCACAGGATGTGGAAGCGTTTGATGAGAAAGTTTGTTTGTGGAGGTTGTTGTTTGAATGGCCGCTCGGCCTGCTGGGAGATTGAGTTCTTAACCTTTTGATTCCATCTGCTGACTTGAAATGTAAAGATGAATGTGAGTCGATTTCTGCTGAAACCTCTCAGTTTGGACATTGCACAGCGGTTTCACTCTAAGAGGAAATCTCAGTTTAGTTACAGACAGAAACGAAATCTGGACGTTTGTTTGTCCAGAAAGGACACGTTTGCAATGAAAGCTTTTATTTGCTGTTACAGGAAGAACTGGACGAGCCGACTCGAGCAGACTTGAGCTGACTCGACCAGATTCGAGCAGACTTGAGCCGACTCGGCCGGACTCGAGCCGACTCGAGCTGACTGGGCTAGATTTGGACCAGCTCGAGCTGACTTGGCCCGACTCGCCCAGACTCGAGTCGACTCGAGCCAACTTGGGCTGCTTTGACTGGACTCGGGCTGACTCGATTGGACCCGGACCAAATCGACCGCACTTGGGCAGACTCGAGCGTTCCGGTGTCGTCTTCGCTGTGCTCCGGTTTACACTCAGAACTCGCCGGTCTTGGTTTCTGAAAGTGTCTTTATCGCTCCTCGCTGCAGACGGAGTTTGCACTTTGGTGATCAGTCTGAATGTTTCTGGCGTCCCGTTGGTCTGGACGCCGTCCTCACCGTCACATGACACTTCCTCCGACGGCGGTGGAGGAGAGACATGCCTAAATACTTTAATGTTCATAGAGATTCAATCAAGAGTATTTAAAGAATGGGAAATCTGTGCAGTGGACTGTATGAATCCATATATTATGCCTTGTTTTTGAGAAAAAAAGATGTAAATATTCCTTTTTCTTTTAGTTTCTTCTGTTTTGCTGCTATAAAAAGATGAATATTTTTGTTAGTAGTTCTGTTTTCTATACATAGAATGTACATAGAAAGATCTCTAAGTTATATAAATGCTTGAGCCTTCATAAGTAGGACTCTGAATGAACACTGTATGACTCGCACCTTTGAAATCTGAAGTAAAATTTAAAAAACAATTTTTTGTTTTTAACTTTTGTTAAATACAAATGTTTGAGTTTGAGGGAAAAACTGGGAGATTCAATGTTACATCTTAATAAAATGCTGAAAAAGTCTCAATGTGTTTAAGTTTAAAGGCTGAACGATTATTTTATTGCTGCTGTTTCATACAAACCTGAGAAAACTCGTTTCCTGCAGAAGCAAAAAGTCCTAATACAAAGTTTATTACTTTATGATAATTCTTCCTGTCAAACTCGGATACTGAAATAAAATGAATCTTAACGACTTTCAATGTGCTGATAGAGTTAAATCAAGACCCCAGAATGTCAGTCGAAGTAAAAACAGTTTTTCAGATTTCTAAAAGTGGATTCTTCTATAGGATTCATGGATGAATCACATCCAGTGTTTTAACTGAAACTCTATTATTTACTACAGATGAACATGAACGTTTTTCATTTCTTTATTCACTCTAGGAGGATCTGAAGTCACAGCAGGAGGATTGAACACATACTGCTGTGAGGTCAGACGCTGGTGCACAGACACTCGCTCATCACTTTCCACAGAGGAAGAGAAACCAGCGACTCAGACTGGTCATGTGACAGCAGCGCCGCTGAAACCGGGTCAGCGTGTTCATGAAGTCCTGAGGTTTCAACTGTGGGGATCAGTGACCTCCGGTGACCTCTGGTGACCTCTGGTGACCTCCGGTGACCTCAGGAGCACACGTTGTTGCTGTAAATTACGTTTTATTGAAACTGAGACACATTTTTTTCTGTTTTGTTTTGAAAGAAGCAAAATTCTGATGAAATTGGAAAATGAAACAAATCTTTTAGAGTTAAAGTTTTTTGATATTTTTGGAAGAAAATTTACATTTTATGTACATTTTTTACACCAACAGGAAACTGACTTTTCATTGTGGTTCACATTCATTTGTAGAAAAATATGAAAGGACATTTCAATGAGTGTTTTTGTAGCTGATCACTGAAGCAGGAGTTCCCGCCCCCTTAATGACCACAGGTGAAGGAAATCACCTTCGTCTCTTCTGGGCGTTTCCCTTCAGGGTTCCACAGCCAATCCGCTTCCTCCGTCTGATTCTGCATCCTCTGACAGCAGCGACGTCACGTCTTCCTTCATTCAGAAACCTCTCAGTGAATAAAACCATCAGCTTCAGATCAGGACTTCCCCAAAAACACCTCTAAACCTGAGGAGAACTTCACGTCAGGAGGTGGATCATTATGGGATGTCCTTTACAGATCAAAAGCGCATCACAGAGTTTGATTCAGAAGAACCGGATCGCTGCTCTACAGACAGACAGTGAAGTTTGACGGAAAAGCTGAAGGTTCAGAGCCAGAGACGTTTTTACCACCAGCAAACTTCTGAATATCAGCAGCTGAACCCATAAGAAGAGGTTTCTGAGAGACATGTCAGTGGCTCCAACCCAGAGAAACCTGAGCGTCTGATTGGTGGACGGATGCTGCCCTCTAGTGGACTGGACGAGCATCCTCACTGATCTGAGGACCAACGTCTACAGGAGACAGGATTTCATTTATTATTTATTAATTATAATGAAATTATTAGATTTTTACATTTAATCAAACACTTTTGGAGGAACAGACCAAAACCTTCACCAACAGGTAAAGGTGTGAGCTGCATTCACAGGACGAACAGACTGATGAAGAGTCAGGATGAAGGCTGGAACTAGAAGACTTAAGGACTGAACTTCAGAACAACCTGAGCTGGATGAAGATCTTCATCAACGACACAGAGATCAGAGAAGATTGAAGGGAAATCCAGAAAACCTTCAAAATAAGATTTTAAATATGGAGCAGAAATTCTCCAGATCATGACAGCAGATCCCAGAGCGTTGGACTGTCCGACAGAAAATAACATTTCATTCAAACTATGATCAGTTCTGATTACAAAAAAACAATAAAGGAAACTTTACAAAAAAATATTGTTTGTTGAAAGAAAAAGACGAGTTTGTAATCCTCTGTTCTTCAATCTCTGCTGGGGGGGTCTTTGGGTGGGGGCGGGGCCTCTCCCATAAGAGGCGGGGCTCCTCCCAGCACAGATGAGGCCCCTCCCAGCACAGACGGGGCTCCTCCCAGTAGAAGCGGGGCTCCTCCCGGAACAGATGAGACCCCTCCCAGTACAGACGAGGCTCCTCCCAGTACAGTCGGGGCTCCTCCCAGTACAGACGGGGCTCCTCCCAGTACAGACGGGGCTCCTCCCAGAACAGATGAGGCTCCTCCCGGTACAGATGAGGCTCCTCCCAGCACATGCTGCTCCGCCGGAACTGCAGGGAGCGGTGCGCCGCTGAAGGTGAGTGCCGCCACGCTCTGAGCGATGGCCAGGGCCATATTGGAGCATTTTTTAACCAGGGTCTTCTCCCCCTCCCCCCCACTGGTATTCCCCGCCTCCTCAGGCCACTCCCCCCTCCCCTTGGTCCTCCACATCCTCCTGAAACTGTCCGTCACGAAGCAGTACACCACCGGATCCAGGCAGCTGTTTAGGCTGCTCAGACTCACCGTGATGTGATAGGCCAGCACAGGCTCCGCCCCCCGGCCCCGCCCCCCGTCTCCGTCCGGCTGGAAGTAGCCCAGCACCTGTCGCAGGTGGAACGGTGTGAAGCACACGGTGAAGACCACCAAGACGGTGGCCAGAAGCCTGATGGCCCGAGTCCGTCTGGCTCTGCTCTGGTGGGGGATCGAACCCTTCCTGGACGACAGGAAGCAGGCCAGACGCAGCGTGAAGCCCACCACGGCCAGCATGGGCAGGACGAACTCCAGAACCGTCAGGTAGAAGTGGGCCGGCAGCCCCGAGCAGGCGGAGCTAAAGCTCAGTGCCGTGGTCTGCAGAGGAAGAAGATGGTTTGAGGGTTGTGCAGACGCTGCACCACAGCAACACTCATGCTTCCTGTACAGTGTGAAGTCACTCTGGTCTCCAACTGGGTTCGGGTCCAGTTTGACAAAAACTCTTGAATAGCTTTTATGGCCTGTAAGTGTTTGGTTTCCATTCTAAAGACAGAAGTTTTTTATTTTGTTTTCCTTCCATTTTCCAAACACTCTCTGATAATGTTCTTCGGATCAGAACCTTTACAGTCTGGATCAGCAGGGAGAGACGGCTGAATGTTTAGATCCCATCAGGTCAGATGGATCCCTGATCCGTGAACCGGATCAGGAACATGGAAGTGTGGGATGAGATTCTCCAGTGAGTTTGGTTTCCTGCTCAGGCGTCTGCATCTAATCTAGGAGACGATTAAAAGTTGGATTAAGATTCTGTGTGAAGTGGATCTGCTGGATCTGCTGGATCTACTGGATCTGAGTATTGACAGCAGACAAACAAGTCTATCTATTTCTGTAATGAAACTCCATCACTTTTGAGGACATCTATTATTTTATCACTGTCAAAATCATTAAAGATGTTTGTTTTTTTGCTGATCAAAGGCTGACAGACAGACGTTTGTTTACAGGTGTATACCAAAAGAGGCCACGCCTCTCTGCAGGACGCTCTCAACAAGTTTGATTTAAAGACACCTCTGGTTCTTGTCAGAACTCCACATTTACCTCCACCGTCTCTAACAGGTGTTTGTACCTGACAGGAGTAGGTGACGATGACAGCCACGAGCCAGACGCCAGCACTGATGGCTTTGGCGGTTCCGGTGGTTCTCCAACGGCGGAGGCTGCCGGACGTGTGGACCACAGCCAGGTACCGGTCCACACAGATGCTGAGATGGAGAACAAGTGAGCTGCTGCTCCGCATGGACGTTCGAGCCTGTCAGGATCACCCACCTGGTCAGGAACAGGATGCTGCAGTACATGTTCACGAAGTAGCTGAAGGTGTGGACGTAGGAGCACGCCACGCAGCCGCCGCCGCTGAGGTACAGAGCGATGCGAGCAGGCAGGGACAGCGCCACCAGCAGGTCGGCCACTGCCAGGTTCATGGTGTACACCACGGAGGCGGAGCCGGGACTGGAGACCCCGCAAAAGATGTAGAGAGCCAGGCTGTTGAGGACCACCCCAACCAACAGCATCAGACAGTTGAAGACCTGCAGCAAAGAAGAGCGGAGATGATCCAGATTCACCTGAATCCAGATTCACCTGAATCCAAAATTATCTGAATCCAGATTCACCTGAATCCAGATTTAACTGAATAAAGATTCACCTGAATCCAGATTCAACTGAATCCAGAGTTATCTGAATCCAGATTCACCTGAATCCAGATTCAACTGAATCCAGAGTTATCTGAATCCAGATTCACCTGAATCCAGATTGATCTGAATCCAGATTCAACTGAATCCAGATTCAACTGAATCCAGAGTTATCTGAATCCAGATTCACCTGAATCCAGATTCAACTGAATCCAGATTCAACTGAATCCAGAGTTATCTGAATCCAGATTCACCTGAATCCAGATTGATCTGAATCCAGATTCAACTGAATCCAGATTCAACTGAATCCAGAGTAATCTAAATCCAGATTCACCTGAGTCGTTTAAATCCAGATTCACCTGAATCCAGACTCATCTGAATCCAGAGTAATCTAAATCCAGATTCACCTGAATCCAGACTCATCTGAATCCAGAGTAATCTAAATCCAGATTCACCTGAGTCATTTAAATCCAGATTCACCTGAATCAAGACTCGTCTGAATCCAGAGTAATCTAAATCCAGATTCACCTGAATCCAGAGTAATCTAAATCCAGATCTCAGTTCACATTTCCATGTTAAGGTCCAGATGTAGGTCTGAGTATAACAATACAGAATCGATGGAAATAAATCATGAAAGCTTCTCTACAAACATGAGACAGAAAAAGTTGCTCCTGATTAGGAGAAAAACTGGAGATTTCTCCATTTCTGAGACAGGAAACACATCTGACAGGTTGGAGGACTCAACTGTCAGTCACTGACGTTTCCATGAGTTTCAGGATGTTTCATGTTAATGATGTTCTTTTTAACAGATCAGTTTCAGCTGCTTTGAAACATCTGCAGTGATGCTGCTCACAGGATTCATGGACCTCAGGTTAGCAGTCAGGAGGGAACATTTTAAAACCAGTCCTGAGGATGGAGTGACCTTTAGTGACCTTTACATCACGACTCGATACTTTCACCTGAACTTTCAAATAAAAAGCAAACGTTCCTGTGGATCTCACCATCAGCGTGACCCAGACGCCGTAGAAGTCTCGGTACAGCTGGATGTCCAGGTGAGCTAACCTGTGGATGTCAGGCACCGCCCATTGCTGGTCAGGGGGGCTGCAGTTGGTCTCCTGGGGGGAGGAGGGAGGCAGGTGGAGCCCTGTGAAGGAGCTGGTGTTGGTGAGGGGCTCCATCACCTGGAGAGGAGGAACGGGAGGTCGACCCAAAGAGGAGGTGAAGAGCAGGAAGCGTCAAGAGGATCATGAGTTTCATGTTTCTGCAGAAATGCAGCATTTGTTTCATCTGTGGAATGATTCTACCTGCAGAGGAGACGATCAGCTTCAAACCATCAACTTTATATGAAAACTCAAAATAATCGCAGATGCGAAGAAAAACTGAGCCATGCTTTTGGGTGAAAAGATCTGAATATTTTATCTGTGTAAAAAGTTTTATCGCTGAAGATGAAAAGATTCCACATATGTTTGTGTTTTTGCTAAAGCAGCTTTGAGCCCCAATTAGTGACCCCTCCTCTGTTTGAGCGGAGCACACATCCTGATTCTCAGAGACTTAGCCAAGACCTCCGACCAAGACCTCCAGCCGCGACCACCAGCCTAGACCTCCGGCCAAGACCTTTGGCCAACACTTCCGGCCAAGACTTCCGGCCAAGACATCCGGCCAAGACCTCCGACCAGGACATCCGGCCAAGACATCCGGCCAAGACCTCCGGCAAAGACATCCGGCCAAGACCTCCGGCCAAGACATCCGGCCAAGACCTCGGGCAAAGACCTCCGGCCAAGACCTCTGGCAAAGACCTCCGGCCAAGACATCCGGCCAAGACCTCCGGCCAAGACTTCTGGCCAAGACCTCCAGCCAAGATCACCGGCCGCGACCTCCGGCCAAGACCACCGGCCGTGACCTCCGGCCATGACATCTGGCCAAGAGTTCTGGCCAAGAACTCCTGCCAAGACCTCCAGCCGCGACCTCCGGCCAAGACCTCTGGCCAAGACTTCCGGCCGCGACCTCCTGCCTCGACCTCCGGCCGCGACCTCCAGCCGAGACCTCCAGCCGCG